>NW_024534393.1:0-20946 GCF_016097555.1 Gigantopelta aegis
TATATATAATGCCGTGATTTAACCGTTTTTAAAATTAACCCTAACGATTATACTTGTTGAGATTTTAACCAAGTAATGTGTGCCTTATATATCGTTTGAATATCATACCAGGCCCCAATGCCTTAATTGTCCCTCCTCTCACGAACACACTACAAACGTACCCACCGTACCTACGTATATTAAAGCCTCGCGGTAAAACAATCAGAAATAAATACAAAATTTCGATCTGCACCAGTTTTCTACTTATTTTTATTTCGTTTCACCTAACTAATGCAAGTTGAATAACGCTGTATTTCTTGAGTTTTATTTGTTTCTTTTTAATATGGTGATGTACGGAAAACGACTTGTTAGACGATGTTTTCCTTTTTCCGCGTAGAGATCCGATTTTTTGGTGTGGCGTCACCCTGGCGTTGACTTCACCTCGAAAAACCACATTGGTATAGTCCCACATATAAACTCCATAGCGCCCTTTCGATTGGATCCCCCCGCCCGCTTCATATCGCGGGTGAAAACTTGGGATTCGGTGTTCTGGAAATCCCCGGAATGTCATTCGTATATAACCCGCAGAGATTGCCGACGTACCTGTTGCAAATGAAGGTTGTAGTTCGGCTGTGGTCCCGTTATCATGGTTTTCTTTTTTAATAATCCCATCGCCTTCCCATCTGATCCATAAGTAGTTTTATCCCTCCGACCGTTTTCCTAAGTAGGTCCCTAGAGTGGCAGCATGGCCAGTACAAAACTACGCTAAAGAGTGTCCCCGAGAGATATGATGGTGAGTTGGTCACCAATTTCAATTAAAATATATGCCTTATTTTATCGTATAGGATATACGAAGTGTCATGCTTTTACGTGGCAGGTGCTTTGAAATTGGTTAAACGCGTACAAAACATCGATGTCAGTCATTGGCATTGGTAAAAAGTCGACGACCGGGGTTAAAGCTGCAATATCCATAGTTCATAAAAATAAACTCGAATGTAAATGCATTTACATTCGAGTTTATTTTTATGAACTACAATATTCAGGGCTAGCTCTGGGGGACCGGGCGGATATTATACCTATATTTTGTATATATAAAATATATGTATATTTTGGATAAAATGGGGCTGGGGGGGGGGGGGGTTATTAAAAAGTAGCTTGTGTGAGTTATTAAAAAAATATATAGTGACAACGGCTCTGTACAGGACGTTCCTAAAAACCCATTAACAGTAAAGGGAATAAAATAGTTATGGGGTTTGGTATATAAAGAAAATATATGTATATTTTGGATATAATTACTAAATATATAACGTGTGCTAGGTGTGACGTATTAAAAAATATATATAGTGATGATACGGCTCTGTACAGGACGTTCCTACACAGCACGGTTCTGCAACAGGACGGTCTATAGTATACTCTGCGGGTTGCGCCATAGTACCAAAGAAGAGAAAGTTCCGTGTCAAAGTTTGACATGGCACCGTCAAATATTTACGGAGTGTAAAGCATCTGGTGTGTGTGTCTGTGATGTAGTAAATATGCGGGACATTGATTTATTTGTTGCAAATACTATTAATCCATTGACAATAAATAAATACAACATTTTATTTGTTATACACAGCTGTTATGCAGTGTATTATCAGAGGTTGAAAACTAATGCGGGGTACGGTACCGCAAAAATAGGAACTGCAATTTTTTCAGCAAAAAAAGTACGGTTGCTATTAAAAAAAATTAATTAAATCTCTTAAATGATACCGTAGCCGACGCCGTGACCCCCCCCCCCCCCCCCCCCCCCCAATTTTCTTGCAGGTAGATTTTAGATGTGAGGTGCCACACTTTCTTTCTGTTGCTGTACTTTTGAAACGTTGCTTATATCAGTTTTATTAGTAAACGTTAACATTATCGGCAATAGGAATTGATTTTGGTCTATAGAACCTATAGCATATAATATTATTCACTATAATTTATCGTTATTTTATATTGTGTGCCATTTTACTGTTATTTGACAGTCATAATTACTTAATTAGGTACACTCATGCATGGGGAGTTCATTATGACCTTGACCTTTGCATTAAATTGACTGTGCACTGCTGAGAATAGAGTTTGAAAAAAGTCTGTCCTGACGAAATGGAGATGTTTGGCATATATTTTTTTACTTAAAATATTTTAAAGCTATTTATCCAAGGTGATGGACATGGTCTAATTAACACTAATCTTATTTAGGATAATAAGTCTAGGCAAGTCAACACATCACAAATAAAACTGCTTGTACATATTCCACTTGTGGTTTAAGTGGTTAATTGGTTTGTTCATTTAAGTTAATTATAATCTGTTGGTATGTGACTGTGTCTGGCATAAGTACTATAGTACACCATTATGGTGAAAAAAAAAAAAAAAAAACTGTAAATACCTGGTACAGCTGCCCATCGGCACAGACTTTTTTTTTTTTTTCTTCTATTGTTTAAACCATATCTTCAATTTAAATGCTACAGTATGTATATATGTATATGGATTATAAATATAGAATATATAGGTATAGATATAAAGGTATCTGTTATGGATAAGAAAAGTATAACCATACAGCCATATAACCATAATTAAAATGTGTTGAGTGTGTCGTTAAATAAAACATTTCCTTCCATAACACAAGTGACAGGACAATATTTAGTACCAGAAGTAGGGTAGGTAACTGAATTCATTACACAAAAGCAGTTTTAATTGGAGGGTGGGGGCTGCTACTGGTCAATGTACGTTGCAGAACTCACTCATGAACTCTCCCTTCTCTCTCTCTCTCTCTCTCTCTTTCTCTCTCTCTCTCTCTCTCTCTCATATATATATATATCCAATAAACCCAACATTGATTGTACACAGTATTTTACACAGATATCACTCCTCTATTAGTAATAGTGAATTAAATTTGATCTACAAAAACGAAGTGTAAACAAACGTTTATATTGTCTAAAGTTAGCAATGTCCATTAGCTCATTGAAATCGTATGTATGATAATATTAATATATCTGTGGGCTATTGTGAGAGTAAAATACTGATATAAACTGACCAGAACACAACCAGTAGCACACATATGGGTGGCGTTAATGACAAAAAACTGGGTAGCGCACTGTCCTGGTGTAGTGCTGGCTGCAATGACCCATACACGTCACATGACTGTAGCCTAGCCCACAGACCGTCCCTGTGTAGAGCGCAAGCTCTGCACAGGGCGGTAAGTTTTGGATATGTATCCAGAGCTAGCCCTCAATATCCAAAATATTATTTTTGTACTTAAACGTTGCAGTGTCTAATATAATAATATCTTCAATTGTTTAAATATTAAAATTTAAAGATTTATTTATTTCATTAATTTATGTAGTTATTTTCGTGTTTATAATTACGGCTCAAAAAATCTATTTTACTGTATACTTTGTATTCCCAATAACGAGTAAAAAGTTGTAATCCTACCTTTTTTGCTTTTACGCAAGTGCTGCAAAACTACGTTAAATGTTCCCAAATAATTGTTCACGCCGTCGTATAAAATATGTGATGTCAGTCAAATGTTTTCAGTACCTACACTATACAGTAAAATCAAACAAATTATGTGTACTGTTCAAGAAACTAAATCATAAGAACTGCGTCATTATTCAAAAGAGTTAACTATTTCCTTTTAATTAAAAATCTATTTTAATGCAGGATATTCAATATTTTTTTTTAATAAAATTTAAATAGCCTTTATTGGAAATAAAAAAAACATGTAATGTAATTTTCCGATATTTGTCTACAACTTGGTAATATATTTTTGGTATGATTTTAACTTTTCTTTATGATAAAGTTAACCTCTTAAACAGGAAATGTTAGTAGTTTCTAACTGTGTTTAGCATTTGTAAAAAAAAAAAAAAAAAAAATTGTGTGCATGCACCATTCGACATTTTGCAATTATTAAAAACAACTGCATCATAACATATATAATTTCTGAACTTTACAAAAATGGATGAAAAACTTTGTTTAATTTTTATTTTTTTTAAATGAAAAAAAAAAAAAAATCAGTTTGTCCAGTGTTGCGGTCCAGTCCGCATTTTACCAACGGTTCCACAGGGAACGCCTTTTTTCATATTATGAAATTTACTACGTTATTTATTTCTGAACCGATTGTTTTATAAATTGGACACAAAAATAGTATTTATTTTTTATTTCCCAAACACTTTTACTTGTCTTCTTACGTCAAAAAAAAAACCAAACTGGAATTATTAACAAAAAAAGAGTAGAAAAAAAACCCACTTAAAATGGTAGAAGGAATGGGGCAAGACTATAGTAAACGTAATGGTTTTTTATGGGTTTGTAAAGTTTTGTATTTAGATACTTACTTGTCTGAACTTTATTGTTAATGGAAATCTTCACTAACTGTGAAGAAAAACATCACAAATGAACGACAAGCAGAAGACAACAAATCGGATGTTAATTGCGCGAACCAAGCATAACACAGTTAGGAACGTTGATGATATACTCTTTACATTCCAGCAAAACATATATTTTACCCAAAGTGCCATTATGCAACTATGATGCTGCAGAAGTCCCTTTAATTTTCAAATCATCTTCAAAAACGGCAAAGCGAGGAAAATTGTGCATCTTATTCAAACGCATTGTCATTGGTGTTACTAATGGTCATTGGTGTTACTCAATACCTGGTAACACCAATGACAGGTAACATCAATGACAAATAAGTGCATAATTAATTCATGCTCTCTAAAGAAACAGTTGAGAAAACTGAAAAAGTGCATGTTATAGCAGACATATACGATGTCTATAATAACATACAAATTTCTTTAAATTATTAACCATTACATAAATACGTAACACCAATGACAGTGAATAAACCTACTTTTATATTTTGACAACACATTAATGACATTTAAAAAAAACTATTCACAACTGTTCATATGTCTGATTTTTTTGACAAATAAATTTGATGGCCGATATCTACCGGTGGAATGTTTCATCCAGAGAGCATTTAGTTTCTTTTGTTTTTTCATAAGTATATACAGTAACACCAATGACATAAAACTCCAATGACAAGCATATATTGCCCACCATCTTTTGAATACGGAAAATATTTACAAGATTCCTTCTTTATAAGTCAGCCATTAGGACGTATTACATTAAAGGTATTCAGTGTCATGTCTTCTCTTATATATTTTAACAGTGCATGCTATGTATGTGCTAGGGACAGGTAACACCAATGACATTTTATACTACTCTCGAATAAAATCTCTATCAAAGCTGATTACCAGAGAAAACAATGCTATGTCAGGATGATATTATTAATAAGGTATCGTTGAAGACAACCAATTTAGTTTTCTATATATAAATAACAAAGAAATTGTGCAGGGACCCGTATATGATTAACATATGGTTAAATATCATGTGCACAGCAAATCTCTTGTTTTATATGACCATGTACTGTATTATTAATATTATATGTGATTTAGTATGCATGTATAATTCTCTCCAATGATACATATGAAATGTTAAAATACCACGTACTGTATGTACACTTATTGAATGTTAATTTATTGTTTTGATTGTTTCTGGTTTTTAAATACATTTCGCAGGGGTCGCAGTTGGTTAAAATTTTCAAATTCTGCCGACCCGAACCAAAACTTGCAGGACCAATGTATGAATATAACTGTAAAATAATTGCCGATAATCAATGTCTACAATACCATACAAAAAGTTTCTTAAAATTATTAACCATTACATAAATATGATCGTAACACCAATGACAGTGAATAAACCCACTTTTATATTTTGACAACACATTCATGACATTTAATTCTTTCTTTAGTAAGTCAGCCATCAGTACGTAGTACATTAAAGGTATTTAGTCTTCTGTTGTGTATTTTAACAGTGCAGGCTATGTATAGTGTTGTACTTGGGACAGGTAACACCAATGACATTTTACACTAATCTTGAATAAAATCTCTATCAAAGCTGATTACCAGAGAGAGAAAAATTCTATGACAGGATGATATTAGTAATACGGTATCGTTAAAGACAACAAATTTAGTTTTCTATATATAAATAAAAAAGAAATTGTGCAGGGACATAAAAGTGACACTTTCTGTAGAATGACCCACATGCGCGTTACGATACTTTTTGCAAACGCATGCGCCTGAACGCAGTTAGAAACGTCGCACTCTTTCCTGTTTACCGGAGGGTGTTTCACTTTTGTTCACTAGAATGGATTTGTTTTACATCTACATTGGTTCATTTTGTACGTTAATTGATTGTAATCTATTTTGTTTCATGTATTGTAGCTGAAAAATGTAGAATAATATTTCCGTAAATATCGTATTCATGTTGTTGTCGATAGATCGTTAGGTGAACACAGTTTGGGACGTCAATGGTATGTATTACTTAGAATTGATTATCAATGTTTTGTTTGGTTTCTTTGATTTCCTTTAGCGCATAATATTATTTACAAATCTAAGGTCACCGACAATCATTCTTCGCACTCGTTTCCACAGTGTTTGAACGGAACTGTATCGTCAACGACAATGTCCCTATAGGCCGTCCCACAGGGAACGCTTTTTTCATACTATGAAATTTACAACAAGTTATTTATTTCTGAACCGACTGATTTGCAAACTGCACACAAAAATAGTATTTTTTTGTGTTATTTCTAAAACACTTTTTACAAACTGAAATTATTTATAAAAAAAGAAATTTTTATAGAGTGATGGGACGGACTATTACTACATTATGCTTCCAACTCTGCGCGATCAACATCTGATTTGTTGTCGTTTACTTGTCGTTCATTTGTGAGGTTTTTGTTCACAGTTCTAGAACATTTTTATTAACAATAAAGTTCACACTAGTATGGGTGAACCAGTTTCGGTGAGCATAAGCATTCGCTTCTAAAGCATATATGAATATTTATAAACAGACAGTTTTTATTCAAATAGCTACCTTTTTATTAGTATTTCTATGCTTTAAATGAGCACTAAACTGGCCACTTAGTAGCAAAGATCACCGCACTTGCGTCAAAAACTGTAGCATGCATCAGCAGTAAATATTGTTAACTATGTAGGCTAACCTGTTTTGGTGAGTGAAACGTTTAGTGGTATAGGCTAGTTTATAGCAAAAACTTTCCAACACAATTTTTTTCAGTGTTTTATCAAAACATGTATGTTGTTCAACAAAACATAATTATAATAAGAAGTAATGTTAATAGACAACATTTTAGAATATAACAATTCTTGCTATCTTGTTATAAGTTGAGCAAATGAATAGTTATAATGGTAAAATTGTTTAGTTAAAACATGTGAGCTGCATTCTGAGTTTTAATAAATATATGAACAGATATCCAGAAAGATATTTATGTTAAAACATATAACGTCCTTAGGATCATATATTTTAAAGAGTTTTGCCAGCATGGCACCGTGACAATCATATGACTTCAATAACTAGATAGCAGTACAGCTGAGAACAGACAAAAATAGTTTTTAAATGTTTTTGTTGTTGTTGTTGCAAATAACAGTCTTTGAAAATCATAGAAAAAAGGCATTAAGAAATGTGCCATGTTTATGAGTGGATTAAGTTCAATCTTGCTTTATTTGCCTTATTTTTATGAAGACTTATGTGCATGCATATAACAGCTAGACATTTGTTTACTTTCTTCATGTAAAAGTCAACAACGTCAGAAATCTTCAGATGTATGCAGGGTTAGATCTCAACGGTAGTCCAGTAGTCTGAGACTACCTGAAAATTAACAGGACTACCAGAAGCTGCAAACACATAGTCCGTCGGACCACCTAGAATTTTAAAATTTATTTAGCACAAATGAAACGTTTTGTGGATATACGTATGCTAATCTATTTCAAACAGCAGAAACAGAGGCTTGTTCAGAGAACAATTGTATCACAATTAACATGACTGGTATTACATCACATTCATTTACAGTATGAGATGCAGTTTGGTTGTTTTTTTTAACCTGTTTCCGCATCCTGACTAAATAGAGCATGCGCAAGTTACACATTTTGTAGTCAATGCTGTGTTCTGCCAAAATACAATCATCTTGAATTTGGAACATAACAGGATTCCTCGCACATTTTCATAAAATGGTAGTTTAATTTACCAATATCACATCAGAATGAAAAAACTGCGAAGTTGACCATTTTCAGCAAAACAATAATTATGCATTGATCTACAATTGTTGCACGTTTTTATAAAACGGTACACGCATCACCCAAGTTAAATTTAGGCGAGGTGTTAGGAAAATTGCCGATATATGCATATTAATTTTCACGGAGTTACAAAGATGTCACTTTTTTCCATTTTAACGCAAAACTGCTTGCATGTTTCAATCAACTTTTCATCTCAGATTATATCATTTAATAATGTTTATTACGTTCCATTTATTATTTAACATTAAATGAATGTTTTGATTCAAACAATTATAATAGGTCTACACATAATTACACTACATTTCATGTACAGTGCCATAGTACTGTCAGTTTATCAATAACAGATCACAATGAATAACAGATGGTTCGAGTTAAAACAAATAGTTTTCAAATATTTCTTTACAATAATAGCTAACAAATATTTTATTAAGGCAATACAGTCTATAATATTATTGTAAAGAAATATTTTGAACAATTTTGTCTACTATCTGTTATTCACTGTGTTGCAATATTCATAACCCAACTAGAGTAGGTAGTTGAATGTTTTAGTTTTGCATGACATAACTGTAAGTGATTTACAGGGCCGGTGTGGGGTGAGGATGGGGGCTTGTAAAGATTTTATATCAAATATATATACAGTCGCAAATTTAAGTGTGTAAAAAAAAAGGTGAGACATCTGATTGTGGAGAAGAAACGTCCCTAATAATACCAAGGCCACTGAGCAATGTAGTAGGCGTACTAATCCTTTTAGTTTAAATCTCAATCTGTGCTTGGACTGATATATATTATAATTCATCAATCATTCAATCATTGTTATATTGTCAACAAAGTTTTATTTCTTTATATGCTATCTGATTCAGTTACAACTATATCTATATATATTACATAATATAAAGGTATTTTTAAATAAAATCACCTCATATTTAAAATGTCAAGCAACATAATTTGATATAATACCAGTGTCAGTTACAGCCTGAATACCGATTCGATGTGTTTTAGTATGAATTGATATATTATAATTATTAATAGTATGTACAGAACATGCCTGATGAGTTACCCAGTACTAAATTATCAAAATAACAAACCGTTGCTTTATTTTAACTTGAAATTATTATAAAATGTGGACCACCTGAAACTTCAAGGGATTATCTAAAATGAAAGCTGGGTGGTCCTGTTAACACCCTGAAAAAATGGTGAAGATCTAACCCTGGTATGTACTGTTGTGCACAAATGATGCAACCACCGAAACAGGTCCACGGGCGATACCTTTTTTCTATGATTTTTAAAGACGGTAATTTGAAAGAAAATTTAATTTTAAAAACTATTTTTGTCTGTTCTCAGCTGTGGGCCCATTGGGCTATTCCTCGTTCCAGCCAGTGCACCACGACAGGTATATCAAAGGCTGTGGTATGTGCTATCCTGTCTGGAATGGTGCATATAAAAGATCCCTTCTAATGGAAAAATTAACTGGGTTTGTTCTGAGACTAAAAAGTTTGTTTTCTTTATCAACACCAGTAGAGCACATAGATTAATTAATCATTGGCTATTGGATGTCACCCATTTGGTAATTCTGACTCGTAGTCAACAGAGGAAACCCGCTACATTTTTCCTAATACAGCAAGGGATCATCTTTTATATGCACTTTCCCACAGACAGGAAAACACATACATTGTACCACGACCTTTGACCAGTTGTGGTGCACTGGTTGGAACAAGAAAAAAACCAGTCAGTTGAATAGAATCCACTGAGGTGGCTCGATCCTGTGATGCAAGCACCTTATAAGCAAGTACTCAACTGACTTAGCTAAATCCCCCCCCCCCACCCGTCAAAAACTACCAAATGTTGACATCCAATAACCAATGATTAATAATCAATGTGCTCTAGTGGTGTTGTTAAACAAAACAAACTTCAATTTTTGTTCTCAGCTGTACACTATCATTTGTAGTCCGTCCCATCATTCTATAAATATGTTTTATGTAAATAATTTCACTTTGGTTTGATGTCAGAAAAAAGTAAGCACATGTTTTGGAAATAACAAAAAAAAAAAAAAAATTGTGTGGAAATGACAAATAAATAACTTGTAGTAAATTCCGTAGCATGAAAAAAGGCATTCCCCATGGGATGGACTATAGTTATTGAAGTCAAATGATTATCACGGCCTCTGCTGGCAGTTCTAAGTCTCTTTACAGATCTATACATGCCAAAAATATATTGTCCTTATATATAAATATGTTTTAAAATTTATTAAAATTCCACTTATAACACAATTGCAAGACATCAGAATTGTTAGATTCATTATCCAAAAATGTCTGTTAATATTGGTTCTCGAAGTCACTATTTTGTTATTTGCCTTAAAATATTTAGAATAATTTTTACATATTATTGTAAGTACATGTTTTGATAAAACACTGAAAAGTTTTGTGTTGGAAAATTGTGCCTGTAAGCTATACCACTAAGCATTTCACTCACCGAAACAGGTAACATACACATGTAGTTAACAATATTTACAGCTGATGCATGTTACAGTTTTTGACCTGGGTGCAGTAAATTTAGCTATATAGAGGCCAGTTTAGTGCTTATTTGAAGCGTAGAAATAATAAAAAGGTAGCTATTTGCATAACACCTGTCTGTTTATAAATACCGATATGTTTTAAGAACCAAAACTGGTTTTCCCATGGTAATTAAAAATACACTGAACATTTTGCAGTCATTTGATATTTAGTCCTCAAATGCAGATTTAATTTGTCATAACTGATGATTTTTACTAATTGTTGTTTGTTTATTCTGCAATTCTTAATAAAAGGTCTTTTCATTATGTTAAGGAAATCACTGCTTATAAAAACAGTCGAAGTGGTAATTGATACAATTTTTTATCTTAGCTGTTAAATATTATATTATTTACCTCATCTTAAAAAATAATTAGCATTTATGAATTAATCACCTAATTATCTATAAAAAAAAGCAAAACCTAGAGCTATTTTCCAACAAAATATAAATTATAACACAATGTTTTTTCACCAGATTAAAAATAAAATTCACCAATTCTTGTAAAAATTCGCATTTGGCGAATTTGGCGAGTGACAGAGCTAGCCCTGGATATTAGTGCGATAGATTTCTTCAAGAATTAAGATAGAAAACCCCCCAAAACACAACAGTGTCAGCTTAAAAGAAATCTTTAAAATATGATATTTGTACTTGAAATTAATGCCCATGGATGACAGACCGACATAATATTTAACTGCATCTATATTACTTGACCGGCCTCGGTGGCGTCGTGGCAGGCCATCGGTCTACAGGCTGGTAGGTACTGGGTTCGGATCCCAGTCGAGGCATGGGATTTTTAATCGAGATACCGACTCCAAACCCTGAGTGAGTGCTCCGCAAGGCTCAATGGGTAGGTGTAAACCACTTGCACCGACCAGTGATCCATAACTGGTTCAACAAAGGCCATGGTTTGTGCTATCCTGCCTGTGGGAAGCGCAAATAAAAGATCCCTTGCTGCCTGTCGTAAAGAAGAGTAGCCTATGTGGCGACAGCGGGTTTCCTCTAAAAACAGTGTCAGAATGACCATATGTTTGACGTCCAATAGCCGATGATAAGATTAAAAATCAATGTGCTCTAGTGGCGTCGTTAAATAAAACAAACTTTACTATATTACTTGTATCTGGTTCAACTACATGAAAGTTGAGTCGGCTTATAAGTACTATGCACCAGCCTTCTTATACCAAATATTATTAATCCTTTGATATGGAGAACAACATTTACGTTGCTTACATCTTTACAGGGAAAACATCTGTGTTGTTTTAGCGGTGTTGTGAATCAAACATGTTTTTTGACTATATGCATTGCGTACAAGTGCGTTTTTAACAGAAATATAATTCTGTTAATAAGAAATGTAAATCTTACTTTCTGCGAACATTTGTTTACTTTACGACACTGAGTTAACTTTACTTGGAAATGACTTCAACAGAATGGCGGCATCCATGAAATTTGCATGTGATTTGTTGGTTGTTATTTACAATGCAACTGTTTTTTTGACTATATGCATTGCGTACTGTGTGTTTTAAACAGAAATATAATTCTGTTAATAAGAAATGTAAATCTTACTTTCTGCGAAAATTTGTTTACTTTATGACACTTAAGTTAACTTTACTTGGAAATGACGTCAACAGAATGGCGGCATCCATGAAATTTGCATGTGATTTGTTGGTTGTTGTTATTTACAATGCAACTGTTATAAACTGTTCATAAATGCTTTTAAATTCTACATAGTTAAATAATATATCTATTTTTACTACTTTATAGTTATTCTATTTGTTATTTAGGAATTAAAGTTTAATTTAATTTTTTAGTTATTTTTGTCAAGATTAATTCCCCCAAAGGATGTGTGGCTTAAAAATAGTTGTCCTCTTAAAAGGGTTAATTTAACGGACAAAATAAGGGGTCAGTCTATCCATAGAAATTGGTTAATACATAATTATATACAGTAACCAAGCTTCTAAATGTTTTTTTTTTTTTGGGGAGAGTAGGTGTCTCACACCCTTTAATTTTCACCCAGCGAGAACACTGATGTTTGCAGTAAATTAGGACTGGATCTCAACTGGTACGGAAATTTTATAGGCAGATTCTGGTCATGTTGCCCTGGAAAATATTTTTGGAAAAAAAAAACCCCACTCTGAGCAGGAGGGGTGTGTGTTTGAACCACTGAACCCAGCCAGCCACCCAGCACTCGTGCCTGAGGCTACACAACACTATAAATATGATTGTAGATCGAGCAGTTACTACAATTGGATGAACAAAAGTATTGTTCCAAGTTCTTGCAAATTTTTACAGACCGTTGCTGTCACTAATTTGATCTGATTGTGAACAGTACGTGTTCTCACAGGTCAGATATTAAAGAGGTCATTCCCAATCCACCACAAACAATTCTCAACCTGACTCCCATCTGAATTAAATAAATTTATGAACAAACTAGAAAGGTTGGTTTATTATAAAGCTTTGTAGATGTAGAATCCAGATTATACATGTGTGTTAATTCATTGTCGGTTAAATCTACTTAATGTTTAACAGAATAAAGGCACATGCGAAATCACCCATTTGTGCAATGATTGGTAACATACATTCAAAACAAAGACAAATGTAAATGTTTTTTGTACACCCAATAGCCGATATGCTTGGGTGTCATTAAACGTTTGTTCGCTCGTTCGTTCATTCGTTTGTTCATTCATTCAAAACAAGGTCAGTACAAACACAAGTTATTTAAATTGTATTTCTACCCAAACAAAAACTGCAAGCTTAATAAATAGCTGGTAACTACCTTGCGACATGGTTGTACAAGCATATTTTACACGGTAGTAACTACAGCGTTTCGAGCTAGTATTTGGAACCTTTTTACAACCATGCAACCAGCTTGTTGCATGCTTACAGCAAGCTTTTGACCAGTTTCTTGCATGCTTGCAACTAGCAACTCGCAAGCTTTCTCGCATGCTTGCGACCAGCTTGCCGCATGCTTGCGACAAGCTTCCCGCAAGCTTGTTCAGTTTAAGCTAGTATTTGAAACCTTTTTACAACCTTGCGACAAGCTACCTGCAAGCTTGCGATGAGCTACCTGCACGCTTGCTACGAGCTTCCTGCAAGCTTGCGATGAGCTTCCTGCAAGCTTTTTCAGTTTAAGCTAGTATTTGGAACCTTTTTACAACCTTGCTGCAAGCTTGCGACGAGCTTCCCACACGCTTGTGACAAACTTTTTGCAAGCTTGCGACGAGTACCTGCATGCTTGCGATGAGCTTTCTGCAAGCTTGCGACGAGCTTCCCACAAGCTTGTGCCATCATCAGTGGCAGCCATCTTGCATCTTGTATAATTCTTTAAAAAAAACCTAATGGTTTTAAAGTGAAAAACATGAACAGTTAAAACAAAAAAAATAGGTTCTACATGTTGTCAGATACTTAGGCTACAAAATTAGTTTACCTGTATGATAGACATGTTCTATGTATGTGGAATAGTCTTGACTAAACTCAATCTAATTAAAATTAGCTCCACTATTACATGTGGATCTAACACCAGCCGGTTAGAGCTCATGTCCACCAATCAAAACCTTACTTGCAGAATCCTGCCAGTGATTTAAAAATAATTTGAAAACATTCCGAATTATCCTGAGGGTATACGGCATGTTTCGTGTGAATTACGAATGCCTTAAAACATGTTTTATTTTATAAAATAAATAATTTGTAATGTAAAACTGAACACTGATTTAGTTGGGTTTTTTTATAAATATATAAATAATTTTTAATGTAAAATTGAAGACTGATAACCCACCCCGTACGTATTGGTATGGTTCGCTGTACTGCGGCCACTAAAATAGACTCGCCCGATATTTTTAGAATTTGTATGCTCCCAAATAACATTATAAAAGGCGAAGTGTGATTGGTCAATATTTAAATTATTATTTACAGACGAAATGTTACCTGGACATTGGGGACTACGCAGTGTTGTTAGTTTTAAATCACTGGCAGGATTCTGCAAGTAAGGTTTTGATTGGTGGACATGAGCTCCAACTGGCTGGTGTTAGATCCACATGTAATAGTGGAGCTAATTTTAATTAGATTGGACTAAACTAATATGCTAAAAAGCTCCTGGTCCTATATTCTTCTTCTTCTTCTTGTTTTAGGTTATATTCCTCCACTATCTGGAGATCCACACTGTGGTGTAAAGTCATTTGTTTGTTTCTTCTTGTTTTCTTTTTTCTCCTGTTCCACCAAGCAGGATTCAACCAAACTTGGTCCAAATGATGCTCTTATAGACCTGAACAATTGTTGTTATTTTTTAGGCCAATAAAAATTCCAAGATGGCCGCCCTGGCCTCTGAATAACTGAGACATTTATTACTTTTCCTCAAGTTCTACCATGCAAATTTCAACCATATGTATTCCTAATGATCCTCTCATGGCCCTGACCAAGTTTGTTATTTTTCGGGCAGATTTAAAATCAAGATAGCTGCCCTGGCCTCTGATTGACAGAAACATTTTTTTGCTTCTTCTCAAGGTCCACCAGGCAGGTTTCAATCAAACTTAGTCCAAATGATTCTCTCGTGACTTACTAAGTGTTGTTATTTTTGTGGCTGATTCAAAATCCAAGATGGCCTCCCAGTTTTAGTTCTTAAGTTCCACCAGCCAGGTTTCAATCAAATTCGGTCCAAGTGATCCTCTCATGGCACTTACCAAAAGTTGTAATGTTTTTGGGCAGTTTAAAAATCCAAGATAGCCGATCTAGCCTTTGATTGACTGAGTTGGTTTTGACTTCTCATGCATGGTCCACGTATGAGCAGATTTTAACCAGATCTATTCCAAATTATCCTCTCATGGCCTTGACCAAGTATTGTTATTTTTCCAAGATAGCTGGCCTGGCCTCCGATTGACTGAGACATTTTTAAAACTTCTTTTCAAGGTCCACCATCCAGGTTTCAACCAAACGTGGTTGAAACGATCCTCTCATGGACCTGACAAAGTTTGCTATTTTTGGGACTGATTCAGAATCCAAGATGGCCACCCTGGCTTCTGATTGGCTCAGACATTTTCAACATCTTTTCAAATTCAACCAGACATGGCTCATGTCATCCTCTCATGGCCATGCATATGTTATTATTTTTGGGGCCAATTGAAAATCCAGTCATTACAAGATGATTCTGTTTTAACCATATTGCATTATCATTCGTATGTATTAATATTAATTTTGTTTTAATTATTATTGTAAATACTATCTAAATCAGTTACATGTATGTTGGTTGTTTAGCCACTGTTCCCACTGAATTTGATAAATCATATGAGAAGTTATGAATTAAAAAAAAAAAACCATGAAAATGATTTGGTTTTAGCTTTTTCTCCACAAGTGTAGAGATGCTTTCACAGTTGAAGATATACCGGTACATGCAGCAAACTTGCAAAAATGAAAACATGCTTGCGGGAAGCTTGCACAGTTGAAGATATGCATGCAGCAAGCTTGCAAAATGAAAACATGCTTGCGGGAAGCTTGCACAGTTGAAGATATGCATGCAGCAAGCTTGCAAAATGAAAACATGCTTGCGGGAAGCTTGTACATTTGAAGATATGCATGCAGCAAGCTTGCAAAAATGAAAACATGCTTGCGGGAAGCTTGCACAGTTGAAGATATGCATGCAGCAAGCTTGCGCATGCTTTCACAGATGAAAACATGCATTGCGGCAAGCTTGCAGAATTACTGACTACCTTACGCGAGCTAAATGTTAGCTTGCAAATAGCTTGCATTGCTTGTACTACCTTGCAACAACCTAGCCGCAAGCATGCATTTTTGTTTGGGTATGCATCATTCACGAGTGCAGCAGACTGTTGAGGTGTGACGATACAGGTCACAGAGTACGCAGATAATAATTAACAATATTGCACGTCGTGCAGATACAGGATGATACATGATCAGCTAATTTATATTCATGATTTATAAAGCAGTCAATACTGGTACCATAGTCATTTCGTACTATCCATTTTATACCATACTGTCTGTTTATTTCGTATCATTGTGAAAAGTCATTTTGTACCCTGGTCATTTCGTACCCTAGTCATTTCATACCAGTATCTATTGCAAGCAAATAGATTACTTGCACATGCCTGTAT
The DNA here is from genome assembly GCF_016097555.1 of Gigantopelta aegis. NCBI lineage: Eukaryota > Metazoa > Mollusca > Gastropoda > Neomphalida > Peltospiridae > Gigantopelta > Gigantopelta aegis. Next base: position 16,790 of record NW_024534393.1, read on the forward strand.
GGGAAAATATGACCCAAGTGAACTTTTTAATAAGTATGATAATAATAAATTATTTTGAACTATTTTCCAGCTACCATGCAGTTGACTATGGTACGAAATGGCCGGATATTATTTATTTGCATCTTTATTATTATTTTTATTCAGTTACAGCTAGTGTTTGCATCTTATACTAGTTATAGAGGTTTGTATTGTAATGTTATTTTGTAACACTACCAGGTCACTGTTTCTGCCAGAAAGAAATGTTTGGATATGTCGCTATGGAACTGAATGCAACCACAGTCAAAGAAAGAAAATGGGTTATGTTTAGGGTTAGAGTTAAGAAAATCATACAGTAATGATAAGAGTAATTACTTTTGTCCAAAGGTTAACTTAAAAAAATAAAATCTGCAAAACAATTTGGGTATGCATGGTACCATACCCATAGTACCCTCTGGCAAAAACCCTGCTGAGGGTGATATTACGTTTGCCATTACACATTTTTGTTACAGTACATGTATGTGACTTTCAGTTATGGTATGAAATTACCAAGGTACGAAATGACTAGGGTACAAAATTACTTTTTGTAATGGTGTGAAATGATCAGGGTACGAAATGGCTAGAGTACAAAATGACTTTTTATAATGGTACGAAATGACCAGGGTACGAATTGACTAGCAAACTTGAATACTATGTTATACATTTTTTAATAATTAATTTATATGTTAAAATAAAATGTAAAAAACAACAACACTTATTTTGATCACTATAGAATAAAACCTTTTTTAAATCAGTATTTCATTTTTTTTAGAGCTATAGAAATATTTTAAAAAAATCATAACTTCTTGTAGGGTAGATGTTTTTAGTAGTAATTGAATTTATAAACCTGTATATAATAATGTGATCTTTTGACAGAATATCCTTGCCTTGAATCCAACAGTGAAACGTCATGCAAATGTTTTATCGACGGCACAAACTAAAGTTGCCAAGAAACACTGGAAACGAAATAAAGACAAGGGATGTTCTGTGAGTATTAAGTTTTTAGATCTTAAAATCCCCAAGATTATTCTTTAGAAACAAACATGTTGATTATATTTAAGCTGACAACAATCAACAGACAAAAAATCCTGTTATATATGCCCAAATTATTGAGATCAAAAGCCCTGATCAAACACACACTTTGTTCAGTATCGTGTCGTGATTCGCTTTGTAAGTTTCAGAGATCGCTACACATTTTTTAAACATTAAACACTTTGGCTAATCAATTTTTAACTGACTAGAAATATCACAAATCAAGATTTTGAAAAAAAAATATTCTCTGCATTGTATTAATTCCAGCGATATTAATTCCATGGATTTACTTAGCTTGAAAACATTACTATAACTTGGTACAACCAAATCTGTGATGAATTTAAGCAGAGGAATATTACAAAATTGCCTCTTCAGAAAGATCAGAGCATAAATAAATAGAGATGATTATATGAGCTTGAGTGTCGTTCTGATTTTTACAAAACGATATCAGGATTCTTGTATTGTCTGAGTGAAAGTAATGTTGAATCCTGGCACAAGTTTCATAAAATCAGTATTACACACGCGAGTGTAATAATTTCTTTATTATCTATATTATTAATAATATTATTTTTATGAATAACAATCTAGAACAAATCAAAACCTTTCAAACATAACTAGAAGACAAAATGACATCATTTGACAAAATGATGTCACTTTAGTAAGCGTTTACACTGAGCTAAGACTGGTGAAGCTGCATTATGTTATGACATCGCTACCCAAAATTATGTCATTTGTTGTGCATGTGAAATCATTATGACACACGAGTGTCAATACTGGTTATGGGTATTTGGTCCAATACTGGTTATATTTCCCAGAATATCTTGAATTATGTGGATACAAGCCATATAGGATTTCAAATTTCATGGGAAACACTTTTTGGGTTCCGTGCCCTGAGATCATGGGAACTCATTAGAAGCTGTTTTTAGGTTCCATGAAAACAAGTTATGGGAACCCATTTCTTATACCATAATGCAATGGATTGTCAAAATGCTATGCAGGTTGGGTAATATGTTTGAATCTTGCCAACTGACTTATTATTTTAAATGACAACAAATAAATTAAGGTTCCAATCCAGTCAACTGACTGTTTTTTTTTACATCAAATAAAGGTCTAAGGTGTGGTCTTCTTTAAAAAGAAAGAAAACGAATGACGCAAATTAATAGCACTATTGGTCAAGCGTATTTCATTGAATATTTTTAATATATACATGTATATATATACTCTTCAAAAGAAGAAACGCAAAACCACATTGTCGTAACATTTGGAGAATTGATTTAATTATTGAATGGGGAGTCCGATAATTACCAAATGTTGCAGGATTGTTCACAATTCACTCTAGTCCATTGTGAGTAAGTGATAGGACACACCACCAAGGTCAAGGTCATCTGGAGTCAATACCGGGTGTGGCCTCCGCGTGTGTTGACAACTGCCTGGCACCGCCTGCCCATTGAAGCAACCAGAGTACAGATGACGTCCCGGGGGATGGTGGCCCACTCGGCCTGCAAGGCTGCTGCCAGCTCGGGCAGGGTCTGGGGCTGTGGTTGTCGCTGTCGGAGGTGTCGGTCCAACTCGTCCCATAGATGCTCAATTGGGTTCAAATCCGGTGATATCGATGGCCAAGGAAGGACATTAATGTTGTTGTTCTGTAGGAAAGCCGTTGTGAGACGTGCTGTGTGAGGCCTGGCGTTGTCATGTTGGAACACTGCGTTGGCATTGGCCATAACTGGAACGATGTGTGGCCGGAGGATCTGGTCAATGTAGCCCTGTGCATTCAGGTTGCCCTGCACGTGGACCAGGTCAGTTCTGCCAGTGTGTGAGATGGCTGCCCACACCATGACACTACCCCCGCCGAATCTGTCCACTTCCTGCATGCATTTTGCCGCATAACGTTCACCACGACGCCTATACACGCGACATCTTCCATCATGACGTCGGAGCAGAAATCGGGACTCGTCACTGAACCACACCTGTCTCCATCGCAGTTGAGGCCATTGTCGATGAATCTGGCACCACTGCAGTCGGAGTCGACGGTGTTGTGGTGTTAAGATGACACCTCGAACTGGATGTCTGGCACGAATTCTTACCTCACGTAGGCGGTTCCGTACGGTCTGGTCGGATATCCTGCGCAAACCTGGTATTGCTGCGGCTGTGGAGGTGGCAGTAGTCAATCGTTCCCGAAGGTGGCATACCCGGATGTAGCGGTCCTGCCCGGGGGTAGTGACCCGTGGTCGACCGGATCTAGGGAGGTCACGTGTTGATCCATGTTGCTGGTAACGGTCCCACAGTCTGGAGATGGTGCTTGGGGACACATGAATGCCCTGGCAACGGCCGTTCTGGATTCGCCTGCGTCTAGTCGGCCGATGGCATTATTTCTCTGCGGTTCACTGAGACGTGGCATGTCCTGGATTGTCAACTGTCGGCCAGATACAGAGGCCAGGCAAGCGAACACCCTGCACTTTTATACTGTCGGTGTTCATGTTGCACGTGCAGACAACGCACGTGCAGTGGTGACATGGTTTGCACGTGGCTGCGTTTTTGCGAATATTCACATTTTGGAACTTTATTGTACAGTAGCTGCGTTTTATCGAATGTAACCGTGGGAATGTGTTTGGGACATGCAATGACCTTATATTCACAAAGCATGAACCGGTAGGAAACAAAATCGGAGTTATAACCCATTTGTACCCTTTTGCGTTTCTTTTTTTGAAGAGTATATATATATATTATTATTTTTTTTTTTTTTTTTTTAAGCCAGCAGTAATCTTTATTTTTCAATATATTTATAGCTGTTTGATCTTTATCACTGACCTTTCTGTCAGATTAGTGTAATGTTATATGATGATTATGATGCACCTTTAATTCCACCTGCTGCGGTGACATATGTGTAAGCATCGTTCTGAGGCTTTGTGTCTGTCCTTGAATAAACTAAATGTGGAGATTCATCATTGTCGATTATTATATATGTTAATAAGTTTAATGATGCCCAGTAGTTCTGAAAATCACCATGTCCCCAACTGGCCGTTTGCACCATCACTGAAATACACCGAGTCACGGCGAGTGCTGAACGCAAGATACATCGTTCTGTTTGCGTTACGGCCAGTTCTGGGCTG
>NW_024534394.1:0-22332 GCF_016097555.1 Gigantopelta aegis
AAATACACTGTGCATATAATATGATATTATATATAGACTATTACCCTCTCTATGTATTATATGACACTGTGCATATACTATAGATATATTATATAGATGTTATGAATAAAGAAAAGACATCACCATATAGTTATACAATGAATTAACCACCCTCTATGTTCGGATTGTTTTACTTTCACATTTCATGTATAAGCATTGTTTATCTTTCTTTCACATTTCTTGTGTAATGAAACATCTCAAAAACAAAATATTTTAACATTTAAACTACTTGCACTAATAAAATGTATGTTTTGTATATTGGTTTGTTGTATATAGTTTCATATTCTGGATCCTTTGAGTATGACTATTCAATCAAAGTTATAGTTCTAAATACTTATCTAAATATTTTATTGGATGATGTCGGGATTTTTTTATCAAGTCTTGCATGATCAGCACTGCAAATTATTATCTGGCATTCCTCTTTGTATGCTTATTACATTTTATTAGAAGTTTTGCATGGTTGGACATAGGGTAATGAGAAACTGGTAGACCAATTCACAGAGGCGAGGTAGAGAATGTGAAGGTAGCTATGTCATTGGTACCATTATTTATCTGCATTGTTGGTCTTATTGTACTCAGGATATTAAGTCAGATGAAGAGTACAGTTTGTCTTTTTTTGTTTTTTTGTGTTTATTTTAACAGTCATTACATACTTTAGTAGCTTCATTTTTAATTATCTTTATCATTGAGTATAATCCTTGTTTTCACAATTACATTCTAATTGCAAGAATGTCCCTAAGAATTGAGTTGGACTGATTTTCTCATTATTTACAACAATCTATTCTGCCATAATGCTTGTAGGATCATCTTTTTGATACCTCAAATTAAAGTTGTTATTGTATCTCAAATAGAGTATTGCAATTCCCCAGCTAAGATATTAACTTTGGTTAACAAGATATTTAATTTTGAATAGAAGAATTATAATTGTCTTTAGGGCATGTATCCAGGATAAACTATGCACTCGTAATTGTTTTAGAAATATAATTAGATGAGGTAATGTCTGAGCGGCCTCCTGAATAACCAGAATACTTAACCCAATAGCTGATATTCCCCTTTGTCGAAAGGAATCGAATTAAGACTGCGTACTAGTGTCTTTCATATACTACACAGCGCTCCACAAATATGGCATCAGTGGTAACAAAGACTCATCTAAAAGTAGGCATCTATCCATGGATTCCAGATCTTGGAAATGATAACCTGCAGGGACTGAAAGATTTGTCAAGAAAGAATTTGAGCGTGAAAATCCTACGTAACAGTAACAATATCCACGAAATTGGATCCTTTAAAGTCGATGGTGTGGGCAATAATTTGTCTTCTAAAGCAGATTCCTTTGACATTCTTGAAATTGATACAGTTCTACTTGGAGAAGTGGCCGAATTGGGGTACTTCAAAAGCGGATCCTGACAAATACAGGCTCCAAGAGGATTTTCTTGGTGTTGGCTTTAAATGCAGTTTGTTACAAGGACAACTACTTTGCTGTTCCTACATTGCATTGTGCAAATTTTCTGATTGAGCTGATGGCTGTGATGTTGATCCAAAAGAAGAAATTCTTTGCTCTCTGGAGACAGGCAATCACAATTTGGTAGAGTTCAAGATGTTGTGCGAAACTATCATAACTTTTTAAAGGAGTTATCCAGTTTTGGTGATTTCCGTGTAAATGGACATTACCTTGTTTTATTTGGATGCTTACATAGACAAACATGGTAAAAGATAGTGTACAAGAGGGAATTGATGCACCAATTGATGAACCAGATGTTTTGGATGCCATGAAATGGTTCATAAAACTTGATGAGGATACAGATGGTGGTAACACAGGTGCAGAAGGTAGTTTATGACAGCGCTTCTCAGCGAAATTCAGACATTGCAAAGTCTGATCATGTTATTTATATGGCTATTCCGAGTGGTTAAAGTCAAGTGATGTCTGACAAATGTGTCTTAACAAAGCGATTCATGCTTGTTGTATAATTGCACCACCTTTAGGGGCTGAAAACACCTCTTGACGTTTACTGATGCTTTGATTGTTAAAAGAGCCATTACTCATCTGACATCAAAAAGCTGATGCCTATTGATAAATTCATTGAATTTTACACAAGCTTGAGATTTCGAAACCAATATGCAGAAGGCAAAGATTTAAAGGAACCTCATCCTCCACGTTATGTCATCATTTCAAGAAAAGATTTTTTATACCACTGGATTTGGGACATGAAAAGAATTACCAAATGTTTACGACAGGCTATGGATTATGCAGTGGCTGCTCCAAACCATGGTCTTGCTGGCAGAAAGATAAATGAATCGTATTTTGATTGAAAACTTTGTCTCCCTTTTAACTAAAGAATGTATTTTTAAAACCCTAGAAATCTAGCTCTTGAGTGCTTGTAAACATAAAGTTAAAACTGACATTTTGTTACATTAAAATTGGTTGATTTAACCAATATGTATAAATTTGAAAATGTATATACATATATCTAATGCACAAACAAATTTCGAACAGATATTGCGTATAAGTGGTAGCTACGATGTCACCTTGAACAGAAGGTTTATCAAAATCTGGCATATAACGATCGTAGTTTTCTCCAACCTATTTGATCGACTTACGTTTCAAGATGGCTGCCTAGCAAACCGTTAATACCGCAAGCATTTTTATCGAATTCGTTTGTGCATTAGATACCGTTTCTGTATACACGTCAATATGGTCAGTTAGGTTGAATACAAGACACTGACAAGTAGTAAACATCATACTGTTTTCAAAACTATAGTAATACACTGATTGACACTTTCAGTCAAGCATATAGTTATTGTCAGAGAATATGAAGATTCTTTTTAACGTCTCCGTAATTAGACATATGAATTTTCATCAATGCTGACCTATGTGTGAGAGGTATCACTATGGAATTTATAACAGGACAGTCTTACATATCACATTTTAAAGTAAAAAATTGTCAGTAATTAGTATGAAAACATCATATTATTTATTAACACTTTTCATGTATTTTGTAGCCATGCATGAAACCTAAGTGACCACACTGTTAAAATAAATTGATTGTTTTAACCAATTCATGTACATTTTGCATTTTGGTATCACTGATTAATCAATACTAGTATCAGTTAATCAATGATACCAAAATGTTATGGTAACAATAACATTCATACAGTCCCAATAGACTTTCTGTCATAGCTGCTATATAGGAATTATGACAGAAAGACTGTTATGGTGAAGTTATAATAAAAAGCAAGGCAAACTGTGACAAACAAGTGTAGGGTGCATTCCCTTTATACATTTGTACACAACGTATAATGTAATGTTATTCTTACTTCAAAATAATGTATTATCATATACTCTAAGTTATGAAGGAATGTATTCTAGCCAAACTTGTTCATTGTTCTTGTCGTGATTGACAGTTATGACATATTAAGATGCTTGTATTTTAAAGTTTTTTTCTTCGTTTTAAAACCTAATTTTATATCAAAATTTACAACAGAAGTTATCCTGAAAATATATGCTTAGTTGACTTAAACAATATCGCAATGTGGCTTACGAGTCTACGACTGTAAAATTTGACAATATTTGTGTATTCATTACACATGCTGTAATTACATTCATAGTTCCTATATTTTTTATATTATGTAATGTGTGTGTGTGTCTAGCATTCATTTACACCACACTGTAGTTACATTTATAGGTCCTGTATTGTTCATATGTCTGTGGTCAGCACTACAAATACATAATAATGAACATGGACCTATTTTACTGTTTTAGATAACATGAAATCAAAGAAAAGAGGAAGATGTGGATGTGTAAATGCCAGAACTGATGAAATATGGTCTTTCTAATAATCAAAACTGGTTTCTTCAATGTCTTCAAGAATGGTATGGAAAAATTGTACCAATGATCAAACTTGGTTTCTTTAGTGTCACAGAAAGAGATAGTCTTGATGAATCAGGTGTGATATATCAATGTTTGTAGCCCTCTATTATTGCTTCTTCAAACTGAGATATCATTCTCATGTGCAGTATATGCAACCACTATCTTGAACAAAACTATTGTCACTATTATCACTAGTACTTCCACTGTTAGCAGCACCTTCACCATCACTAGCTATAGTGTCACTAATGTTTACCACTACTGTTAGCAGCACCTTCACTATGTCACTACTACTGCTACATCACCTTCATGGTTACCCTAACTATTATATTACTGTTTTGTCACTATAACTACTTTTATCACCACCATCTCCTTCGCTTTCACCCTCAGTTTTGTAACTCATCATCACTAGTAATCAAAAATTCTTCACCATCACCCTCAGTATTAGTACCTTTACTGATACATAACTCTCACTCAATCACCATCACTATTATCATTGCTATCATCATTAATAATAACAAACAATTCTTATCTTTATAGGAAATAGCACAGCAACTATCACTAAACTCAACAGACAAAATAGAAGATTAGATGATAAAACTATGACCTCAGGAAGAGTACCTCTACTCTTTGACAGCTAAAAACTGAATGAAATTGTATTATGTAGTATTGTTAGTGTACATGTTGTTTTTCTATTATTGGGACTGGTATTATTACCAGAGCCTACTTAATATTGATAATGAAATAGTTGTTGTATTATTTTTAATGAACTGATAGTTACTTTAGGGTTGAAATTAAAAATTTGGGACAATAAAATGTATATGGTCTCTTTTAAGCAAAATGTTTTTGTCTGGAGATGAGTCCTCTTGAAGTAGGGTACTCAGAAATGTCTGAAGTATCAGATGTTGTAGAAGATTTACGTCTACAGGATTAGAACACTTGTACATACATATAAGGACACAATGACTAATGCTAGCTATCCTAGGTCACTGTGGTAAGTACTGATACACTAAACCTGCTTGATTTTGGTGCAGTAGATGTACTGGTCTTTTTAAAAGTTGAAGTTTTTTCCAGCTCTGCTATGACTTCGACTACTGACCACACCCATTCCTCCTATATTCTTATCAGATGTTGTAGTATATGAGAGATAAGCTGAGAGTGTATCCCAATGGATTTTTTTTGTCGAAGAGAGGAGATGGTGGACGTCTCATACTATTACCAGCATAAGCTATAGCATGCTAGATGGATATATGGATGAATGAATGGATGGATAGATTGATAAAAGGTGACAATCATATCAAGGCAATGGTACATGTATGTATATATGCATACATGTATATATATACTCACTAAATGCCATTCTCTAGCTTCCTCATCCCATATAGCATGATGTTCAATAAGTTCCTGAAACTCTTGAGGTATAAAGAGTCCATAATCAGAGCCTGTAGTCCAATGTGCCTTGTCAAGTTGACGAATATCGTGAAGTAAATCTGTCCTTCTCTCTCTGATACTCTTCCTGTACAACTATTAATAAAATATGAATAGAAAACAAACAAGAGTCTCTGCAATTTTAAAATATAATAATTATACAGAATGTTATGTGAAATAAGTCATGTACATGTACTGGGTATTTTAATATATGTTGTGACAATGACCTCATCTTTAGTTGATTGGTAATAGTCGCCAGGTATCTTTGAGTTGTTGAGTGATACCTACTGTAGATTCTTGTAAATTGGCTATCTTTTCTTCATAACTTTGACGTTCAACCTAACATTGTTAATAATGTATCTGTCTGTCTGTTCATCCATTTATCCATCCAACCATCCATCCATTCATACATTCATTGATTTAATCAGATCCAAATACCTCTTTCTTTTAAGCTGTTCTCTCAACATAGACTCCTTTTTCTTTTCTTTTTTCTAAATCTTTCCTTGATTTTCTAACAACTTCTCGTTGTTTTTCAGCCTCTTCAAGCTAGTAAAGTTCAAATATAACAATAAATCACATTATTATTACAGACAACAAGAGATGACATAAGAGAGAGTAAAGTAATATAAAGAACGACAAAGTTGACACTTACTAAGTTGACTCCTCCCACAATTACTTTAGACTCTAAATCACTTAGTCTTTTCATCAAGTCAGCTTGTTCTTCTCTTATAAATAAAATCATATCCATTGACACAATAACTGTATAATATAGCTTACTGTGCTTTTTCAATTCTTCTCTTTCTTTTCTAGTTTCAGTCTGTATTTTATTTTTTTCTCCCTCTGCCATATCTTTACTAGCTTTTAACTGTTCTCTCTCCTTTTCGATTTCTCTCTTTAACTGAGCCATTGCCTGAGGTGACAAAGAAGAAGAGAGATCTGAGAGAGAAAGAGAGAGAGAGTTCATGAACATCAAACTTAAGTTTATTTAGACCTGATTTCTTCTTCTTTTTTCTTCTTCTTCATCACCTTTCCTCCTCCTCCATCATCATCATCATCATCATCATCACTACTTTCTTCCTCTCCACTTTCTTCAGCTAATATTTTCTTGAGTTTATCAATTTCTTTCTGAAATTCACGTAACATAGCATCCTTTTGGATCTTCATTGATATGAGCTTTATTTTTTATATTTTTAGCTCTGTTAGCATATCGTAATGTATTGAGTGTTTCATCACTGTTGTAATCTGCTGGACCAATGTTAGCAATCTAGATGGATTGATAAATATATAATGGATGAAAAATTGAAGTATGAATTTTATAGATGGTTTGATGGATGGATATTTGTGAATTGATAGACATTAAATGGACAGATGAACAGTTGACAGTCAATCTGTATTATAATACACTACAGAAACAAAGTTGGTCTCATTCCCGTTCTCCCTACATTGAAATGTACCTTAGAATGAGCCTTTCCCTTACCATAACTGTCTTTGAGTTTCCTCCTAAGGAGTCCTGAAGGAGGTGTGTTAGTTTACTATTTCGATAAGGTATATGAGTACTTTACCATCAACAAGTGCTCTAATGACAATACCAAGAAATGTTAGTGAACGATTATATTACTAGCTTCATCTTTTCTAACACCAGTAGCTCCAGTCTTTGAAATACGCTCAGAACCCTTCAAACAACAAATATATATACATATATATATAATCATTTGTGTAAATATACTATCACTAAACATATCTCATAATATTTACAGACTTACAGCTAAATCTACTAAATGTAATTTTCCCATTTTGACATGTGCCTTCATATCAGGTCCTATAACACTCTGTTCCACAGTGATAGTAAATATAGTATGTGATCTTGAAGAACGCTCATTCATATCAGTAGCTCCAAATATTCCTAACAAATAATTAAAGAATTGTTTACAGTTAATTGTATATAGTTACAATAGTTACAATAGTGATACTGTTCTAAATAGCATCAATTGTGCTATTTTTAGAATTTAAAAATTTTTCAGAATCACATCCATCTTTTATTGTCCAAGTAAAGCTACCTTTGCAATGAAACTTATGTAAAACAATTGTCCTTTATTTCACATATTTTATTTTCACATATAATGTAAAATTATATATGCAATGTCCTTTATTTCATTATTTTACTTATTTACTTTAATACACAATATATAAACAGTTATTTATCTCTATCTTAGGTAATGTTCTTTATATCAACTTACTGTTTTATTGCCTATATTCATTAACTTGTCCATTTCATCTGCATTCTTGACCACAAATGATGACAAATCTTTTACATAGACACCAATATCTGTTCTCTCACGAATTTGTAACTTGGAGTCTGTTTTTTTATTTAATAAATCACGAATATCTTCATTATATATCTCAAGATATGATACTCGTACTAGAAACCTGGGTATGAAAATTTTGACATCAAACCTGTTCAAACTGAATGTGATATTGTTAATGTGGTCCAAACTTACAAGTCTATCATTAACAAATCAATGATTTATAACAAATTATTAAATTACTACAGGATACAACAAACTAACGTCATGTGACATAATAGACTTGATTGGATACAACAACTAATGTCATGTGACATGATAGACTTGATTGAATACAATAAACTAATGTCATGTGACATTATAGACTTGATTGGATATAATAAAGTAATATCATGTGATATTATTAGACTTGATTGTAAAAGATAGACTTATACTGGGCCAGTAATTGTTTTTTATTGTTTAATTAATGATGAATGGAAGATTGATAGAGGGATAAATGGATCAATAAATGTTGTATTTATAGACAGATGAATGAATTGATAGATGAATATCTTAATAATCTACATACTGTACTTGTCCTTCACACTTAGCAATGTAACCAAAGATATGAGCAAATGAGTTTGGTATAATACCTCTCGTCTCTGGTACATTCTCTCCAGCCATTGTATATGTCTTACCAGTACCAGTTTGACCATAGGCAAAAATAGTACCTACAATGACAGAGAGTTATCTGGTGATCATGCATCCATCTATCCATTAGTTATCCATCCATCCATTTAAATATTGATCTACCCACTCATGTATTATTATGTCTATCTATCTATCTGTTAACTTGTATGCCAAACTGTTTCATTTATCCATCTATCAATCCATCAATCCATTTATTATACCATTATATCCTTCTAATACAGCATCCACAATAGTCGTGCTGTCTCATTGTAAACTTCAGCTTGAGTAGTATCAGCTCCAAATACCATATCGAAAGTGAAAGTCTTTGTAGGTTCTCTTGTACTTTTTTGCATGAGGTAAGTTCACTATTTTGAAATATAAAATTATAAATATAGACAATGGACAAATGGATCAGTATAAATGATCCGTCCATCCATGGTCTGTTTGGACTGATGTGACATGTAAAAGTCTTCTATATGTGCTAGCTGTCTCTCTGGTATTACCATCCACTTAGTGTAAGAGAAAGTACTGTAGGTACTTTCTGTTGATATGGGAAAGTGGATGTGAGTCATTTTCCCTTAAGAGGAAAATACCAGGCAACTAGCTGAATAAATGGACGTATGAACAGACAATATTTGATGTAATGTAACTAGTAATTACTTATTTGTTATTGTATATATTATTTCATACCTAAAATTTCTCCATTTGTTTGATCAACATGTACAATGACTGTGTTATTGTTCTTGATCTCTGTCTTGTTCATTGGGTCGACATCGTACAGCTACTCTCACATTGTCTACTTCTTCTTTGTGTTTTATATTGTCTTCTCCTCCTCCAGTCGTTTAATAAAAACTCATAATACAACAGTCTTCTAGCTAACTTACCGCCATATTTACTCACTGTTTGTTTGTTTCCATAGTTACAAACCGCCCCATTGAAGTGGTATTTGAAGAAGCCAGCAGTTGCCGGTGAAAAATGCTTAAGTCTATACTGGCTTTAAGCCTTCTTTACTAGAAACTACTAATGATATAATGTAAATAACTAGTAAAAACTGCTAACTATTAGATACAGTCTACTACTGTAATAGAAACTAAGTTTGTAATGTTAACTTCTGATGTTATATGGATCAGTAATTTCATGTAATTGTTAGAAGTGAGTGTATTATTAAATACAACGTGTTATTAAATATAATATTAGTTTGTCAAATGAACTCTGTGTGTAGGAAAACAAGTTTTTAGGTAATTTTGACAAATTAATTGGCTTTAATTAATGGATTTGTCATGACAATTATTGTCCTACCTAAAAATTTGTCACTGGATCAAATATTGGTTGGGGGATTTTGTCCTACTAGCACAAACTTTATCCTAGGACCAAAAATTTTTTAGTTGAGAAGCTTATCCCAAAATTTAATCCCTCATTTTCTTGGTTTCACAGGGTTAGCTGATGTGAGTAATACCAGCTCATGTGAGTAGTACTGCATATTATCCACTGTATTGAGGCACTCAAGAAGCTAAGGTTGCTAAAGTTCTGTCAAGAAACTAAATGATCTGTTGTAACCAAGGAACAAAAGATAATGGAAAAGTCTTGTTCCTCATATTTGTATATAAATTATTATTCTTATATATAATGGAAGGATATAACAACACTAATAATAGGTAAGAAAGATGTATAATATGCTTTAAAATCATTTGTTTCTTTGATGTTACAAAAATGATATCTATAATTAGCTGATATAGTAGTTAGTAGTGGTTGTGTGCAATAGAGATGTAACAGTACAACTGGTGTATCTGTATCCATTCAACAACAATAGTAGTTTTGTGATCTTTCAAAAAGCTACCACAGAAATTTTACATCAACATTATTAAGGTATTTTTCAATGTTATTTATTTATTTAACAGTAGATCTCAACAGATCACAAGTTCTATACCAAAGGTACAGTTTCTATACCAACTCTAGAGTTGTATAGAACTGTACCTTTGTAGGAAAAACATTGCATACTGTGTCATGCCCAAAAGCCTTTAGCATGTCCCTCTGAAATTCTGTTTGAATGCATAACAGAAAAACATCATCTGCCAAATTATCTAAATTATAAGGTTGTGGTCTCCTTTGTTCTTTATAAGTTAATATGGGGTTATAAGGAAGTGCTTCATATCTAATATCCAGGTTTGACAATAATTAAGTTGTTGACATGAAAATTAGTACCCTCAATATTTGTATTTGTTGTATACTGACTCATGAATACTATCTAAAAAGCTCCATACTCACTCCCTCTTTATGCTTTTTAGCAATATCCTGTTGAATTGTCAAGGTATTCGTAGATAAGCTATTTGTATTGTGTGATTGTAGTGTATAGGTAATAGGAACAATGAAGTTGGTATCCTCATCCTGTACTGCTTTGATATAAGCTGAGCACTGAGATCCCATCTTTGCTGTTCCTTGTGTTTTTAATTGCTGTTTTCCAGTTCCCTCAGATTTGTATGTACCTGCTTTGTTACAGTAATAGTAAAACAATTTCATTCTATCGGAGGCCTGTGGTGCATACTTAAGAACAAATAGAAACGTTTAGTTGTTTCAAATTCTTCCTTTCATTTGTAAACATTCTTTTAACGTATCAAACCTTCTTTTCTTTTCTTCTATAGACAGCCGATAGTTTGTTTGAAGATGTAGGAGTAATTTTTGAAGACTTGCCTCTCTTTGGTAAATACATGAATTAAAAAAGGTAATTAACCACATGTATCACAAACCTGTTTATTACATATAGTATCATGTAACCAGACCCAATTACCGATTATTATGTGCACTCCTCATGTGTTTTGAGAGAGTATTTCAAAATGGAATAACCTCTTCCACAATTGAACGTGTTGTATTCACCACTTGACTTTGATAGATTTGCTGAAGTTGTTGTAACTGTTACAAATCAGTTAACAATAATATGTGTACTTTGCATTCAGTATACATGTGAGCTTCTATATTACTTTGTCTTAATGGAGGTAGTATGAAGTGATGTGATACTGCCTTCTGAAAGTAATTGTCGAAGACATCTGATTTAATTCTTTTATTTTTCTCTTTCAAAGAAAGAGAGGTTTTAGAAGTCAAAGTTGGCTAACACCCCAGATTTTCTAATTAGTGAATTATTTAGGCATTTAGCATCTTCAATTCTAGAAAGACAGGTTGGTAGTTGAATCCACTCAGTCACTGTATACAGTCATAGGTGTAGAAAGAGGGGGGGCACATGCCTCCCCCCCCAATATTTTTGGTATATTATGAGATCGTTTCACAATCATTGATTTAGATTAGCCATTTTTCAATCCCTATCCTCATAATACAATTTAACCTGTAGATGAACATTTTATGTAAAAACATTTCAAAAAATTTTGTCAGTGTAAAACAACAGAAGAAGGTTTTATTTTGGTTGTTTTTTCATTTTCAATCTGAACAATGTTAAAATGTTACATATGTGCCCCCTAATGACAAAATTGTTCCTACACCTATGTATACAGTAGTGATGCTCTGACATTACATTCTTTATAATTTTATTGTTGAAAATGGATCAAAGTATTCATCTTGAAGACTCACAACATTTGTCCACACAAAATGTCTTCTATTATATTTTCTTTATTAGTACCAGTAAATGGCATTTTGACTTTAAAAATTGTTTACATACATTTTGATTTCAATTTTTTAACTGACTTGTTATTCATGTAAGCATAAATTCCTGATAACTGAGAGACTAATACGTGAACTCTTTCTCTGTTTTTGACAATACATAATTGTAATACATAATAGTAAGTTAAATTTATCATACTGTTTTGTTAATGCCTTTACCATTATGATGTCCATGTATGTTTTGAATGACCTGAAAATTTTTATTTTGTTCAGACTGACGATATAATATAATACATATAGTATTCACCTCATCTTTTAGGTAGTCCATTGTGTAGTGAGAACATAATGGATGACATAGACATTGTGTTATTTCTATTCCCTACAAGTTTACTTTTTCTATATGAAAAGTGCATGTACATTTTGTACCTTCATCTAATTGATAGAAAGCATGAATGGATATTGTTGAATGATTGGTGCTGTGCTAACAAAAGTAACCTATGTTACTAGTGATTGATTGAATGAAATATAATTTTGCACATACATTAGCTATAGTGTTACTGATATGGAATCACTGAGTACTGTTTTCTGTTGAACATATAGATGAAGATAGTGTCTATTCTGATATTTCAACATCCCACAAATTTGAAAATGCACCCTGCCTACTTTTAATGTAATTTTCTGTATGTAAAATCTAATAAACATACATACAGTGTTACTATATAGATTAATATGTTTTCTAGTACGCTACATTACATCTTATCTAATGTTTTATACCTGTACCTGAGCAATTGGGCACACAGTGCCATTAAACATAACAACTGATGTCATAAAATGTTTTTTGTTACATATGTTTGACTAACAATGTTGAGGTTTTTTGTTATGTGAATACATAAAAAGTTGCATGTTTTGTTTTAGATAACTAGTCTGAGTGAAAAAGATTCACCACAGCTTCCAAACCTAAATTTATGTTATATTAGACTTGGGACAAATCCGAGACTGATCTGTTCAAATAACAAGATTATAGGTGCATACCCTTCACAAATGTATATAGTCTTATAACATTGTCTGAATTATCTAAGTGATCAAAAAAGGTGGATTTTCTTGTTACTCTGTTTAACTAATATTGACCATCATTCATAATATCATTACTAACATGTATTTTCAATTCAAGCACACTACTAGTCTGTGTGTGTTATTGTTGCTGTAATTACATTTGTTATATATCTCTGTCATAAAAAAGAGTCAGATAACTGATAAATATATTACTGAATTGTAACCTGTTTTCCATCCAGTTATAAAAAAGTTTGTTCTGCTACTTTTTTGTCCTGTAGTCAACAATAAACCTTTTAAAATGTGATACATACCTTACTTTGCCATCAAAATAATTCAGTTAAATTATTAACTAGTTGGATGTAACACTCATGAGCATCTTGGTATCTACCAGGAACAAATGATTTATG
This sequence comes from Gigantopelta aegis, assembly GCF_016097555.1. NCBI lineage: Eukaryota > Metazoa > Mollusca > Gastropoda > Neomphalida > Peltospiridae > Gigantopelta > Gigantopelta aegis. Next base: position 13,368 of record NW_024534394.1, read on the forward strand.
TGTATTTGTTTGTAGTAATAAGATTATATGTATTGTATTTTTTTCTCTCTTTCCTTCATAGAGTTTGAACACACACAGAAAAAATGTATTGAATACATTCATTGTTTTATTGATGTAAATGAAATGGTTTATACTACAATTTACAATAGTAAAATTCCATTCATTTTGTACAATGTTTTTTTATGTAATGTATATATGATGGATTTATTACAATTGTTGTAATAATGTTGTAAATTTTTCAATTGTAATAACACTGTTAAATTTGTATGTAAAAGTATTGTAAATTTTACAATATCTTTAGACTGTTGTAAGTGTTGTTGTACTACTGCTATACCTGTACATGCTGTATAGGTTTAGTAATATCTTCAGTAAATGTAATCCTGAGTGACAACATAGGTTTTTATCAATTTGAATTATTTAACTTTGAATTTACAATGTATTATACTTGATTTTGTACATTCACAACATGTATGTTTGCTGATTGATTGCAGGAATTCTATAAAATAGGGTGATTCATCAGACACTGGACAACACTATATACTAATACAGCAATTGCTAGCAGTCTTGGTGATACAAGGAGGCTGTAATACAATTTAAAACGGTATGGCTATTTAGGAATAAACGGTTTGGTTTTGCGCATGCGTGAGCGAGTATTAAACAAAAGGATTAAAATTGAGGGGTTAGTGGCAGCTGACCAAATTTTTATGCTACCAATATACTTTGTCCTGCAATATTTTATCTAGGATAAAAAATGGTTTGAAATATTTCTCGTAGGAGAAAAAAACAGTTTGCAATATTTAATCCTAGGATAAAAATGGCCTTGTATATTTATAGACTATGAAACAAATACAACTGCATGTTATGTATTTCATTCTATAATAAAATTATTCTAGGATTAATGTTTATTATTTTGTCAAGGTAGAAAACCAGTATATAATGCTAGTATATATCAAAAAAGTGTAATAACGTTTGAAATTAACTAGAACATAATTATACAGAAACTTTATCACAGTTGTCACAAAACCAAAGGGATGGATCTTTTTTCATGACCACTTCTGAGACTTGCACACAAGCATCAATATGGTACCATTCAGAACATAAGAGATCGTTTTCAGATCTTTGACTGCAACTTCAAACTTGGTGTAAAATAAAAATTTTTGAATGTTTTCGATCATATTATTTTTTTCTGGTGTGCTAGTTCTATATTTTCTTGCATTCTTAAGCAAGACTTTTCTTAGAGTAGTGACTATAACAATTTCCTGTATAAAATAATAATTAATGGAGAGCTGAGATAACAGTAATTATACGCAGTAATCATAACTTTTATATCTTTTCCATATTTACTAGTAATCAGTGAGTTAAACACTAACTTACAGATGTGTTTTGTTAGATATTTATCTAAGAGTTCATTCCCTTCTCTCTTCTCTGTTTCACTAAAAAATTGATATGACAGCTTTTTTACCAAACCATGGTTCAAATAGTGCATGCAATGAGATACTTGAATGTGTTATATGCACACACTATGCATGAGTCTAAAATAATCTCACTAAGCTTTCTTGTTATGGGTAAACTTCACCAACATCTGTTTTAAGGATTCGATTCCACGTTTCATCTAATCCTATTTGCTATTCAATTTTACATATATAGTATATCATAAGCAACTGACTATAATATTTGTGGATGATATAGGGTGCTGTGAGTTTATGCATGTGCCTGAGAAGTTTCATTTGATCTTTGACAAATTGGCATCTAAACTCTTTTACTTGGTCACTTTTCAACAGTTTAAGAAGACCTATATTCTCATAAAAAAACTAGCAAATATGAATATAAATAATAATATATTATTTACAATTTTACTTTAATAATAAATAATTATCCTAAAAGTTACATTGACATATTTACTAGGCATACAAAGGAAATTCCCCCACCCATTTTGTAAAATTGTCTGACACAGGAGAATATAACAATTTCCTATTTCTACATGTTGCTACGCAGTACTACTTTTTTTTTTTTTTTTTTGGAGAATGTACTGGTATTAGATGAGTTTACGAAAACCATCTCACAAGTATATGAGGCACTACTAGACAGTGAAGCTAACTCCTCGAAATTGGGTCAACAACGCCTAACTCTTGCTGAGAAACTGGATGTCCTTAAGAAACTTGACGAAGACATTTTGAATGCGATTGTGGAGGACGATTTAGAAGATGAAATTGAGCAAGCGGACTCCTTCAGGGACAACATTCACCTAGCCATAAATCGACATAGACAAGGTGCTCGGACCCAGATCTGACAGAATATCACTTAGTGGCCGCGGGGTTAGAAGAAGGAACTTCCACTCCTCACCAAGAGATATACCCTCTCTGAGACAGACAGAGATGGCGCCTCCTCACGATCACCTAGACCCAAGGTTAAGTTACCAAAGATAAGTTGAAGAAAATTCAATGGGGATGTACCAATTGGATTACCTTTTGGGACTCGTTGATTCAGCTATTCCAGCAATAATGAAACTCTCGAACGTCGATGCAAGTTTAATTATCTGAACTCTGTCCTTTAGCAATCTGCTGTCCGAAGCAATCTCAGGGTTGACTTGACATCTGCGAATTATGAGGAAGCAGTAGACATCCTCAAGAGAAGGTTTTGGAATAAGCAGCAAATTATCAGCAAACATATGGATATTCTTCTCAATCTCAATGCTGTTTGATCGCAGCATAATTTTGAAGGGACTGAGACATTTATTTGACCTGGTAGAATCTCATGTGAGGGGGACTGAAGTCCCTAGGAATTCCGCCAGAGGCATATGGTGGTTTGCTGTCTTCTGTTCTAATGAGCAAACTTCCCTCAGAATTTCATTTGATCATCAGTAGAGATGTGAAAAATGACGAATGGGACCTCAACACACTGATGACGGTCATGGAACGAGAGATAGATGCCAGAGAAAAAGCAGTGACAGGCCCAAGTCGTATTGCCAAAGAGACAGAGCAGAGATCCACCCACTGCGGCAGTACTGCTTACTAGAGAATGAGGACCAACCTGTTCATATTGTAGCCAGTTCTCATTCATCCAATACTTGTAGGACAGTAACCAAATGTGGAGACCAGGAAAGCAGATCATTAAGAAGGTGGAAGATGTTTTGTTTGAATCCGAAGGCACCCATATTAGCAGAGATTGTCGTTCAGGCATAAGGTGCGTCCATTGCAATGGAAGACATCATAATAGCATATGTACCCATAAGGACCCATCACCTCGACTGATCACCACTTTGAGCACTACCACTCACGATACACCTTCGTCCCAAACGAGTCATACCGTATTGATGTGTATTAACTCTAGGACACCAGTGTTACTTCAAATGGCCAAGACATTTAGTCTACAATCCTCAGGAACCACATTACCTGATGAGTGAGGCTATAATATATAATGGTAGCCAAAGGTCATATGTAGGTAACACAAGTAAGGGAGGTCTAGGATTACAGAGTTGGAGTGTGAGTGTAGAGACATTGTCCATATAATACATTTGGTGCCAATGAGGAGGGAAGACAAGCATATGATGTGGTTAAATCTACGGGGGCTACCAAGTGTGGGCCAGGTCTAGAGATACCAATATTGGTTGTGCCACTAATTTGTGGTCCATTTTTCAATCAGCCCACAGCTTGTTTAAGAGAGAGATAAGAATACCTTTCTGGTTTAGAGCTGGCAGACTCCTCCTGTGACAGTGACAACTTGGGAGGTTATATTCTTATTGGGTCTGACCTCTATTGGGGGTTTGTCAAGGCAGGGACATTAAGGTGAGAAGTGGTCCAACAGCTATTCAAAGTAAGTTTGGATGGGTGTTATCTGGTCCAGCAGAACAACTAGCTCAAGAAGATACCATTGTCAACCTTGTGTCAACTCATATTTTGAGGGTTGGTTCACAGACTATGCCAATTGAGAATCAGGACTTAGATGACAGGTTGAAGACGTTCTGGGATCTGGAATCACTAGGTCTTTGTAACAGTAATGACTCTTCAGTGTACAGTGAGTTCACCAACAGTATCTCACTAATGATAATAGGTATGAAGTTTGCCTTCCATGGAAGGAGTCACATCCTGTACTGCCAGATAACTATAGCCTGAGCCACAGACGATTGACTAGCCTTCTCAAGCCCGCTCATTAGCGACTCAAACATGACCCACCAACCCTCCAAGCATACATGATGTCATACAAGATCAACTGACCCAAGGAATCGTAGTAAAGTTGTTGACAGCCTGAAATCTGGAGATGTTGGTAAAGTTTCATTAGCTCCTACATCATGCTGTTATACAAAAGGGAAAGCAAACCACCAAGCTTTGCATTGTCTACGATACATCAGCAAGGACCAAAGGTGTCTCTCTTAACGATTGTCTACATACCGGTCCCCCTACATTTGGACAAACATCATGGACATTCTTATGAGATTTCGTTCTCTCATAAGGTGGCACTAGCTGCTGATATCGAGAAAGGCATTTCTGATGATAAATCGATGGCAGAGAGAGATTGAGAGCTTGGATTCTTATGGGTAGATATGTCAGTAAGCCATACAAAATGTTGTGTTGATGCGTTTTACCCTGAGTAGCATTTGGGGTCTCTTCTTTAGTCCATCTTGCTCAAACGCAACAGTGAAACATCATCTTGAGCGTTATTGCACTGAGGATCCAAGTTTTGTCAATCAGTTCTTATGATCTATCTCTATGTCGATGATGTTGCCTATGGTGCAGATGATGATGCAGCTGCCTTCAAATTGTACCTGCTGTTCTAAACTAAGACTGGCCGAAGAGAGGTTTAATCGTGCGTAAATTTGTTACCAACCCTAGACGTCTGATGAAAAGATTGAATGACGAAGGAGATACTAGATTGGTATGTACCAATGTTGATACCACCACAGATGATGAATCTTCGCTAAATCTGTCCTTGGAGGCAGGAGTGATCCTCATTCGAGGAACAAAAAGATATTAGGAGTTGTTGGAACTCATACATGACCAACTGGTCTTCGATCTTACCGACATTGCATCAGTATGCAGCAACTTTGGAACCCACGAAGAGAAACATAGTTGCAGTCTCTGCCAAGTTCTATGACCCTTTGGGTTAGTATCTCCTGTTAATGTTCAATTTAAGTTATTATTCAAGGCCCTGTGTGAGGCAAAACTAGAATGGGATGAACCTCTTTAGGAGAATTACTAGGAGACTTGGAGTTTACTCGTAACAGGTTGCAAGAAGCAAATCCTGTGTCTGTTCCTAGATACTATCTCCAGTGGGGTTGGTAGCACAATAAGCAGTTCAACTCATTGGGTATTGTGATGCCTACTCCAATGCGTATGCAACTGTTGTGTACTTATATGTAGAGACAAATGGAGAGAGTTGCACGAGAATTTTGAGTTCAAAGATGAGAGTAGCTCCCACCACCACAAGAACTATTCCAAGGTTGGAGTTGCTACTCAGCACTCTTGTTGTCTAGACTTGTTACGAACATTACCAGTGCTCTACAACAAGAGATGTCCCTCCAACTACCCCTATGCTTTACAGATTCTATGGTGGTTCTTTATTGGATTTAAGGGTCTACCAAGGAATGGAAACAGTTCATCCAAAATAGAGTGGAAGAGATCAGAAGATTACTCCGATTGAGTGCTGGTGTCACTGTCCTGGGGTTAGCAACCCGCAGATATACCATCCAGAGGAAGCAAACCATCTGATTTATATCTAATCCCTTATAATGGAATGGACCCGAAGTAATCGATCATGAAGAGGTACCAGTTGAACAGGTACCATTCCAGACGAATGCTGAATGATATAAAGTCAAGCCATGATAAGGTCCACAGTCTACTCATAACTGGATCTAATGGACTCTCTTCTGTTATACACTGTGAAGACTTCAGCGTACTGGGAGACTTTTACGGGTCACTGCTTACGTTTTTCAGGTTCACCAGCTACTTGTAGCCAGGTTGAAAGGGACTGGTGAGTCAATTGGCAAAGACATTACTGCGTGTGACATCCTCAAAGCAGAGAGACCCATTGGATAAGAGAGTCTCAAATATCGTTAGTTAAGCAAGGCCAATTTGAGTCTTGGAGGGAAACAATTCGACCTGTTTGTTGATGAGGCTGGGGTATTAAGATGTGGAGGCAGACTTGGCAATGCCAATATTTTTTTCCAAAAAAAACATGCAATTCTGCTGAACTTGAAGCACCAATCACTACCTTGTCATCAAGGATTGTCATGAGAAAGTTATGCATAATGAGTGAAGAGGACCTTAACTCAGCTGAGGTCAAAGTACTGGATTGTAAAGGGACGCTTACTTGTCTGTAAGCTGGTTCGGCGATGTGTGATCTGCTGTAAATTTGATGGAGGACCTTATCGTTTACCTCCCTCTCCACATTGGCCGTGTTCAAGTAGCAGAAAGCCCCACCATTCAATATACTGGAGTAGATTTTTTTCCGGCCCCCTCTTTGTGGAGAACAACAGCTAATGCAACTGCCGGTAAGGTATGGATTTGTCTGTATACTTGCTGTGTGGTATGAGCGGTACATTTAGATGTTGTTTTTCCTGATCTCAGTGCGCCAGACCTTTTTGAATAGTTTCAAGCGATTCACTGCTAGACGGGGATTCCCAATAAGATGAATCTCTGACAATGGGGAAACTTTCAAATCTGCGGCAAAAACTATAAAGAACTTATTGACCATCCTGAAGTAAAACGCCATTCAGTCAAATCTCTGTGACCTGGTTGTTTAACCTTGAACGAGGCCCATGGTGGGGAGGATTTTTTGAGAGGTTGATAAATCGATGAAGAGATGTTGAAGGAAGACAATCGGAAATGCCAGGCTAACTTTTGATGAGCTACTAACAGCTGTCACTGAGTTGAGATGATTTTAAACTCAAGAACCTCTTTCGTATTGTCTACTGATGATATGGAAGAATCCTTACACCTTCTCACTTGTTGATCGGACGTAGAGTCCTTACACTACCAATGTACTCCCCACATGAAGATCTCGGACTGGTTATGGCTTGAGCCCATCTACTGTGAATTAATCAGCGATGCATCATTTCAACAAGACACTTGATCAATTTTTGGGAAGCGATGGAAGACTAATACCTGGTTGAATTTCAGGGAATGCCATCGTTATCATAACCGACCAAAGGGGTTGAAAGTATTATGTCTGTTGTCCATGATCAAGTCCGCCCTAGGAGTCTCCTCGGAAGTTAGCAATAATCGAAAGTGTTTATAAAGGGAAGTGATGGCCATATTAGAGTGCAGCAGTAAGGACTCATCCGATACAGGTCGAAATTCAGGCTGAAGCATTCAATTAAACAAAACTGTACCCCATCGAAGTTAGGAAGCCAGATTACTGGAACTGACCACATGGTGAGCAACCAGAAATCAGGATACTACAAGACGCCCATAAGAGCATCTGCAATGAGGAGCAATGAATGATGCAGAAATTGGATCCTAGAACTATGAAATGACTGAAATGTATTAACTGTGAGCCATATCTATATACATTTAATGATGACTAATTATTGTTAATTTGTTTGTTTATCTAATTATTGTTAATTGTTTTTTATCACTTAAGTTGACCAGTTCTGGTCAACGGGGGGAGGATTTACAGAGATATATCATTGCAATTGTGACTGATTATTTGATGTAATCAATATTTTGTTCACGTGATCTTGAGAGAGACCACGTTGACCAAAAAAACTTTTTGTGATATATAATTATTATTTTGTTGATGTTGAATCCTCTCTAAAAGAAAGGGGGGGGTTATTTAATCTGAAAAAACTCTATGTTGAACTCTAAATATACACAGACTATAGAAAAAATATCAACTTTGTGTTTACTGGACCAAACATGGCAAACTAATGAGATAAAGGTATCGATAAAAGACGTACAACCTAATGAAAGAGCTCAGTTTTGGACCAACCACTATTGTCCTCCACTAAAGTACATGCTGAAAACACCTCTTGTCATTGCTTGTTATCGGGCAAATTTACTTTCAATGTACTTTTAGCTTTATTGAATACATGTTTGCGAATAACTAAAGAGAATAATAAATTATAAATTTGTGATTTTCAATAATTTCTCCATTGCTTCATCTGTTAAAAGTTCATGTCCTTCAAATACATATTCTCAACTGCATTGCTCTAATGTTTCTTCTCCCATCCTGCTTTTCAATCTTGTTTTTTTGTTAATTTCATGCTCTGTAAATTTTTTGGGGGAAGTTACTGAGTTTGGGGGGGGGAAGCTTCCCCCCCATAGATTAAACCCCAGATCAGAGTTAGACAAAAGGAATTCTGATCCTTCTGGAATTAAGTAATGAAAGCTTAAAACAATTTCTTTGGCTAAAGAGATTAATCAAAAGGATTAAGATGGAATTGTAGATTCACAAGCTCTTTGTCCCACCATGGAAACAATAGTATACTTGGCGTTTTGTCACCTGGTAAATCAGATCATTCACTATTAAACTCTGTCCATCCATATTAAATAGTCATTCAGTAGAAAATTGTACTATTTAATAAGTCAACTTACATACAGTAGTCATCAGTACGGTAGACCTTGATCATAAATCTATTAGAGTGATAAAAGGGGCAGTAGTAATATCATACGTATAGCATAGCATACTAGATAATAAAGCTGTCGTGCCTTCCACAACACTCAATTAGAACATACACAAGAGAACCAAAACAATAGAGAATAAAAACATGGGAGTTAGGAATTAGTGATATTATCAAAAATTCAACTCTTACATAGAGTAATTATCTAGAGAAACTTTTAACTACTCATCGCCAGTCTAGTCATCAAAGTATCACTATAGAATAAAAAGGGTTTAGTCAAGTTGTAAAATTAAGAAGGAAAATTGTCTAAAAAGTTTTGAAGAATTTTAAATCATGTTTTCCCAAAAAGAGATCAAAATTCGAAAAAAATTAAAAAGTTTAATATGAACGTCCCCTTTTATTAATTTA
>NW_024534395.1:0-48313 GCF_016097555.1 Gigantopelta aegis
GTTAAATTTCTTCATTACTAATTTCATTTTGTACCCGCCATTAAAATACGCTTCCCCAACAATTTGTGACTATCCCCCATACTAAACTCCGATCCTATTCATTCACATCAAATCATTTCCAAGTCTGGACTAATCACCAATTAATTAATCGCTTCCCACCAAAATGTTCAAACCGGAACCAATGCCCTCAATGATCGGGGCCCAAAATTATCCGGTTCCCGGAACCAGACCCAAAACTCCCTGTTTATTTAACGCACTTCTTCCTTTTCCCCTATATTAGAAAACCCTTTTACAGCAGGTCCTGGGAAGAAACCTACAAGATTAACAACTAAATTCAATAAACAGACAATCCATTCAAACCGACGTCATAACTCCCAAAGTTGTGTTGAAGGCAAACAAATTCAAAATCAATTCTCAACCTTGTTGTATAATTGCTTTTGCAAACGGTGATATTGTTCTCATTAGGGTTTAAACAAATCTGGCTAATTTAAACCTTGGTTATTAATTAGACTGTATGTGACTGTCATGGACTACTTCCAAAATATCAATATTCCAATTGGCATATCACTAATCTTTCATTCTTAGTTCATGATGTTATAAAAATCAAAGTACCTTTTGTTTTATTTGTTTTTTTGTTTAAATGACATTGTATTTTATCCTTCATAGGGGAACGTCTGGAATTAGTATTAACTCAGAAGAGAGCCAGCCCGTGACTACGGTACTGGCTTCAATGTTTTGTTGTATGTTAACAATGGGTACTATTCCCGTCTGTGTCTAATATCTTAATCATATCATACACTCAGACTTGTTAACCCCAACTTTAGTCCTTTATACCCATACTTGGTCTCATGCCAAGATCTTAGTCCTCATCAGTCTCATAACCATTCCCTAGTCTCATTTTCTTATACCCAGACCTTAGTATCATTAGCATACTTGGTCTCAATACCTTGGGTCTTAGTCCTATTTGGTCCTCGATACCCAGGTCCTTAGGAGTCTCCCTTGTCATACCCAGTTCTTATGTTTTGTGTTTTCTCATACACATACATTCCTTCTATCATACCAAATAGTTTTGGTCTCATACCTGGCTCGTCTGCTCAACTTTCATACCCTACTAATTTTCCTCTTCTTTCTGGTCTCATGCCCCTACTTGATTCTCATACCTAGACCATCTCATAGTTCAGATCCACATCCACATGCCCAATTTTTTGACCTCATCCCTATTAACCCTCTCTATAGCAATTATACAAATTGGGTGTTATATCATCTTTGTTTTTTAACCTTTTACATTTACCTTTATTGATATATTGTTATACAATAGTGTTTCAGAGTACAGTCTTTTTCTTATGGCGGTAAAAAAATTGCCACGCATATTATAACCAGGTGATCAGCTATTAAGTGTAATCACTATAATTAAGGTTAAAGGTTACAGGTGACACATCCAATGATTTAATTTGATCTTAGTGAAAATTACAAACAATACAGACATGATCTTTGATAAGCTTCAGTATGACTAAGAGATGTATAATTGGGACCATCCCTCCTTTCAGAGTTCAAGGTTAACCACTCCAATTTATTTAATTAAATATTTCTTTGTACTTAGGGACATAGTATTGCTAGTATAAGCATCATAAGAACTATGTGTAGGTCACTAAGACATACTATAATTTCTTTGTTTGTTTCTTCGGATTTATTTGAAGTGTCTGTTAGCCAATAAGTACTCTTTTATCTTTTGTTGTCATTTCTTCGATCTATTTGAAGTGTCTGTTAGCCAAGTAAGTGTACTCTCTTTATATCTTGTTTAAATTGTTTTCTTCAATTGTTGTGTTTAATGTCGTTTTCTTCTTATTTATTTTAATGTTAACCTGACAGGTAATTCATTCATCTTTCTTTAATGTGCTTTCTCTATTTAGCTTTATCTTATGCATGATCCTTATCTTAATACTGAAGTATGTATTTCTTAGCCTATTTAGCTAGACCCGACCCTTTTACTGACGCGTATAATATGGCAAAGAGAGGTGTCTAATAAATAGACTAAAGATGCTTAACATCTGTAATCACTTTATATAGTAATATCAATCATACAAGCCGGTTAGGATGACCATTATTAAGTATATCTTTTGTAGTATTCTCTCTATAAATGTAACATACTGGTGATGTCACATAATATACCCATTTATAATATGAGCTCTATAATTCAACAATTCTATGTCTGGTCATGGTTTTAATAAATTACATGATAACAGATAACTAACGCCAGACAATAAAAATTGAGTGTTGGGTAATATAAATAACAATATTAATAAATATTTAATAGATAGCCACAGTTACATTACAAATACTATCTTCATGTGTAGGTAGTACATGTATGTGTGTATACATTTTTATAATAAATAGAAGAGACTACTATTGTCTCCATTATCATAATCATTTGTATGTCGATAAACTAATACAATTTAAAGTAGTGTGATAGGTCTGTATAATCATTACTATCTAATGAAACTAAACCTGACCCATTACTAACTGTCAAGAAGACATTTTATGATATGATGCCCTACTTTGGCTGGGACAATCATTCCTAATCGTAGTACGTGCTTGAATATATTATCGTAATTCATGTAACAGTGTACACACATAAACCCACACCGACCAATTGCATACATGTACATGTAATATCCGACCATATGGTTTAAGATGGGTACAAGACACTTTAATCAAGTCTCTTGGGAGAGCACTGTCTCCTAGTAATAGGGATTCATGGGCAATTGCTTACCCACACACATCATACACACACACATTCAGCATTATTGTGTTATTACAGGTACCTGGGTGGTTTTATGTACCCATCATAACAGGGCATGTACATATTACTGATGTATTTTAACAATGGATTATTGAATAGATTGATGCCATTGTGATCCTGGTACATGTATAAACTGCTACACAGGTAGTTATAATCAACACTATAGTAGCAGCTGTACATTACACACAATTGTTGAGCCCAAACTAGGTGAGGGTCATCTTAATATATTATAACATTTGATAATTAAGTACATAGATTAAAATAGATAAGATAAAATAAAGCAGGATGAACAGACAATCAGAAAAGAGGGTATTATCATTTTCTAGGTAGTGTGGCTAAGTAATGTAGTGTCTATGTACAAGCATTAAGAGAGCGACTCAAAAAATTATAAATCTGTAGAGAATTTTACTATGACTGTCTGAAGTAATTGTTAAGGTAAAAAGTGAGAATTGTGTAACAACATCAATCATTACTACATGTAAATTACCCATTGTGTTATTCAACTGTATCCAGTAATATTACTGATTTGTATTTGAAAATTGTACTCTTAAATTGACTTTCCTTATATACACACTGTGACAGAGCAAACGGATCACTTAACTGTATCCGGATCAAAAACGACCAATTAAATTACTACAATGGAAGTTCAAGGCAGTCCAGCTACATTAAGTGATCCATACCAAGAATATAAAGATACATAGTAGTATAGTATATAGTATATGTAGAGTAGTTGTTGTATGTATTGTTTTTACTATTATTAAAGTTTCAAAAACCTATTTCTAGACAACTCGTGACACACACACACACACACATAGTTTGTTTTGCCATTTGTCTAGTAAAGTGTCCCATTGTTTTACTATACAGTACATTATTTGCAAACATAGTATATTAAAGACTGGTATAGCTTTGATGTATCAAGACACACAACCTGTTACCAGTGACCATAGGACAAAGTTGAAGGAAATATTTGTCTAGCACTACAACTAGTCTGCTGTATAATTCTGACTATCACTGTTTCTCTATGTATGAAATTTATATGAACTTGACTTAGTAACAATACTTCATCTATTTAACATGTTTACCATGTTAATTCTTTAATATGTAGTAGTACATTGTTTTCAACACCAGCTGGCATTATAGACCATTTCCAGTGTCAGATAACATCATTTACAATGTCGACAAATATTTCCTTCAACTTTGTCTGTTTTTCATCGATAACAGCTGTGTGTCTCACTTCATCAAAGCTATAACCTCAGTCATAACAACAGCTCCTCTATTATACAATGTAAACCACATTGGCACGGCTGTTTTTTTTATTGCTATGTTATAAGTGCATCCTTTCCATATATAGATTGCAATAACATACTATTATTAGTATGGGACTGTTTAACAAAAACAACAATCTATCGAATGGGCATATGTCCTTTTGACCTTTAGACTCTTAAACCATATATTGATACATATGTTTTCTCTACATACAAAAGTTATATGAACCTCAATTTATAGCAACAAACTCCCTTTATTATAAATCACACATGTCATCTACTGGACATGTTTTTGTTTGTGAACCTCAAATACTAACAACAGTTTCAGTTTCAGTTACAGTTTCAGTCATATGTGAACTGAAATTTGTATTTATGTATATGGTAACAAAACTGTCACAAATTTTATCTATTGCTATTTTATAAGTGTATTCTTTCCATATATAGGTTGAATAACATACTATTAGTATGTTACCTTTTAACAAAACAGCATTCTTACTAAAGTGGGCATTGTCCTTTCATTCATCACCATTACTATGACTATGTATGCAGTGATGTGAATATCTGCTATAATAATGAACAAATTGGATATACTTACAAAAGTTTGAGATAAAGAACTATACTTAATGCCTCATTATACCTTTACCATATACCTAGTTGTATTTACCATTTCTCCCTATATTATTCATATTAGTAATATCAGCTTGTACTATTGATGCTTGACTTTATTGTTTATGGCCATTGTAATCACGTTGTTTACGATGATGTCATTTGCGCAATAGTACTGCATACCGATGGTCCATTGAGTTCATAATGTGTACAGTTTTTGATAGTGTTAATAAAACATTCCTTCCTTGTTCATTTATTACAGCTTGTGTGTCCCGCTACAACAAGCTAGCTCATATCCATAGTTAACAAGTCCTCTATTATAAATCAAGTCTGTAATAATTATTAAATATTAATTTATTATTTAATAATTTATTTCCATTCTACATAATTTTATCAAGCCTCAATCAGTATCAATAGTTCCTCAATTATAAGTTCATACTAATTAATTGAAAATGCATTGTGCAATATTGCTAAGTTGTCTTCAAGATAGAAGGTTATATAATACACTATAATATTACCATACGGGACTATTTAACAAGTGTCACATTAACCAAGGGTATCCTTTTAATTTGCACTATATCCTGTATCATTTTAATCTTATAATATATCTATCCTTCCTGCACCATTCTAGAATAATGTATCTGTCCTCTCTTGTGCCATTCTAGCCTATAATATCAATAATGTTGTATTATGTTCAATAAATGTAATGTCTTACATTAAATAGAGAACAAATTGGATGTTTAAAGTTTTGAGTTTAAGACTTAACTAACGCATCAGACCATAACATTGACATGAACACATTGTAATAAATGTCACTGTGTGTACATTGTTATATTACACAGTTCTTTATTGAGTTCAGTCCATAACACCATCATCACTCATTTTTTGTCAGTATGAATTACTATCATTATAATGATAATATATATAACAGGTATATTGTCAATGACATATACATGTACTAGATCCTTATACTATTATATTAACATGTATATTGTCAATGGCATATACATGTACTATATCCTTATACTATATATATTAACATGTATATTGTCAATGACATATACATGTACTATATCCTTATACTATATATATTAACATGTATATTGTCAATGACATATACATGTACTATACTCCCTTATACTATATATATTAACATGTATATTGTCAATGGCATATACATGTACTATATCCTTATACTATATATATTAACATGTATATTGTCAATGACATATACATGTACTATATCCTTATACTATATATATTAACATGTATATTGTCAATGGCATATACATGTACTATATCCTTATACTATATATATTAACATGTATACTGAAGTATCTAAGTCTGTTGAAGAGTGCTCGATGTCGTTTAGACAGAGCGGTTAGAACAGAATTAAAGGACAAAAGAACAGAGCTCTCGCTGTGTTGCTGTTACTCCCGAGTTTCACGCGTTATGCGATCGTCAGACACAGCTGTCTGATGATCGCATACGCGTGAAAACTCGGAGTAACAGCAACACAGCGAGAGCTCTGTTCTTTTGTCCTTTAATTTCTGTTCTATATTAACATGTATATTGTCAATGACATATACATGTACTATATATTCTTTATGTAATACTTGAGTAATTTAATTTCTATGTATACATGGACTCACCAAAGCAGATATATATATAGATGTGCATAAAACAATGTATTGTGATAGTATATTTGTGTTTTCCACTTAAAGAGATGACATGCGTGGGCTCAAGAATTTAAAGAGGATTAATTGTGGTTTCCAGATCATTACTTTCCAATAAATTAAGTAAAGCAATCGAAACTTTGAAAATCTTCTTTGGCGTGAGGTTTGTACTTCCAGTGGACATAACAATTATTTGTATCGCATGTATTTAAACATAAATCATTCTATCCAAGTCTTTCTATATGGAACAATACGAAAGCTTACGTGGTCATATGCTACTCATTATAGCATCTGCCACTATTTTATAGTACCCCACTTAAATGTTATGACAAGCAGTGTTTATTGGGCATTATATTTACTACATGTGCTGAGAGTGTGACTGTGGGTTGTATTTTTATGTCAACTGAACAGTCTGTTCATTGACATAACTGTCGTCATTTCTTATTAGCTTATAGCAACTGTAATTATTGTTGACATTCTTCTAGGTGGGTAAATTATACTATGTGTTGTGTACAAGAAAATGTGCTAACGTGTATAGTGTTCTGTGAATGAGTGGGTGGATAGTAATGAGAGAGAGAGAGACAGAGAGAGAGAGACAGAGAGAGAGAGAGAGAGAGAGAGAGAGAGAACACACACACACATGTATGTAAGAGAATGTGATATAAGTACAATGTTCTGTTGATGAATAGTTGGATATATTTATAAGAGAGAGACAAAAGACAGAGAGATAAAAGAGGTATATACAGAATGAAGAAAAGAAAGAGCAAAGAGAGAGCTTTCGTTATATGATGATTGTTTATAATTCATTTAGTATATATATTAATTAAAGGATGTTATTGTAAATTTATAGGAGAAAAATAACACATAAAAAAAAACATTTCATGATGACTGTTGATGCTTTTACTTCAACAAATATGGTCATAAATTATCATGTGTACTGCTCCATATACCTTTTAAAGCAATATACAAAATCGCTTTGAAACTGTTACCAGCTGCAGTCAGTTCCAAATGTTCAAAGATTAGATGTTATATCATCATAAGTGTCATGTGTATGTGTTCATGTGCGTCAGCAGCTTTCACAATAAAGTTTATCACATGTGTTTTAACTATACTTACTTAAGGATAACTTATCACTGTGTACTTTGAAACTGATTCCATTGGAGGCTCACTGATTGATTCTAATGGACCAAACATGAATTAACATAATGCTATTTCTATGATAAATGGTGGATGGATTGATTTGATGAACAAACAGAAACATCAACATTGGATCTAATGAACAAACAATAAGACCTTAAAAATAAATCTAAGACAGTATGTACACAGACAGTCCATATAAAGGTATATTTGAGGGTAGTTGATACACATCTGTTTATGTCATCATTATCCCAGATAACAATGTCCTTTGTTATTATAGTAGTCTAAAACCACAGACACTAGTAATAATATTGTCAGGCTCTCTTTGTTCATCTCTTTTCCACATATTTTGATAGGTCGTTCTAATAATGTATATATATCTAATGTATTCAATCCACAAATTAAATGACATCACTATTGTTGTGTTGTTATAGGGTATGTTGGTACATGGTAATGCAGCTGACATCTTTTGGATCTATTTAGCTAACAGGAAATTAAACTATTTATTTTTTACATTTCAATATTATATTTATTATCATTCAAATATATCTATAGAATTATTTGATATCCTAATGATAAAATTTGCAATCAGTCTGATGCAATAGTTTTTGATTCAAGTGCCTTTATGTTTGTCTTTTAAAGTGACATTTTGTCAAGTGGTAAAAATATCCTTTTTTAAGATACATACACCTCCACTATATCAATACTGTCTAACTTATCACAGTGCATGAACTATAATATGTTTATCAATATTCGTCATACATGACAGTCTGGCTATTTACGTCATTGCATTGTGTTAATGTCAGTTGTACACTGTTAACATTACTTTTATCTTTTTGAAGTGTAATCCATTAATTTTATTATGGCAGCATGTAATAGATCCAGAGCAGTGAAAGGTGTTCCATAATTTAATTACTGACAGTTCCATAATAATAATGTAACACTTATTATTACAGATTACATATATATCTTAAAACTTTTCTATTAACTGTAACATATTATGATGTACAATCATTCTAAAATTAAACTACAAAAAAATATAATAACTGATACTTTGTGTATAAGGTAATCTATAAATATAGACTAAATATCATATGTCATAACCAATTTGCTATGACTATCCTCTAGTAGGTAGTTTAATATGAGTCTATATAGATGACTTCTGCCAAATTATCACACACCTATATAGGAATTGACGTTTAGGGAATGTCTAGGGTTTTACTTGAGATATTATATTTTATATAGTTATATGATATTTATATATATACATTATAATAATATTACACACTTTATCTAATATATACATGTATGTAATATGTAATAATTTACCTATGTCAATATAAGGTATCATACTTCCTGCCTTGATAACCTTTGTTTTGATAAAGAGTGGGGGGCCTACTCTGCACATGAATAACATATAGTTATTTTCAGTTCTTCAATACCTTATTTATTTGCTCATTAGGGTTTTTTTCTCTACTTATATTAAGTGATATTAATTCAAGATCTATGTAAACTTCACACTTGTTTTTTGTTTTTTTTTAAAGAAAAAATTACTTAATTGTTTTGAATCTGACTATTATACAGAAGATGTGATTTTTCACATCTGCACAACATGAGACTTCCACACAAGCAAAGCTGTATCAATCAAAAGAATGTTTATGATTATGATATAATATTGAATGATACAATGGAATTAGGGACTCTATGCATATGACTATTGAAATTGATACGATCCACTATTCTCAACAAGAAGTTGTACTACACTCTATGATATGTAATTAAATCATCCTTGTCCTTTGAACTACTCACGTTCGCACACTTTCTTGAAATTTAAACTATGTAGCAATGATGGAGAACATGTTAATATACTTAACAAAACACAAAGATTTCCATTATGAGATGGTGATGTATACTAATCGAAGCTATAAGTGCCCACTTAAAGTTTTTGAGTTTTTTTGTCAAATCTGTGTTAATTATTGCTATGTTTTATATATACTCATTTAACGTATGAATCAATCATGCCGACATTTAGTGTGACATGTTAGCAGACATTTTCTAATGATTTTAGGTTACATGTTAACATTAATATAACTACATCAAAAGCTATTGAGTGATCCAAAAACCAATAAAATACATATCTTTTATGTATTCTATGGTAAAGAAAATGACAAAAAAGCTGTTAAATATATGACCTAACTGAGTGGTTGGCAGGGAAGCAATTGAACTTTTCATTCTGTAAACGTAGGTATTGCAACAAAAAATTTAGTATATTGTCAGACTGCGGATATGGTCAATAATTTCACTGATGTAATGACATGTCCTAATAGATGGGATATTCACTATATATACTGATGTTATGAACTACAAAGAGATGATCAGTATTCTTTGGCATTCACCATTTGCAATATACAATGCTTGCTTCTATTACAAGAGGTAAAAACAGTATAGACATCTGAAGCACAAGTAAAGCAAACAATTCAGTATTAGCATACATACAAGATATCATTACCTTTAGTATTAATAACTGTATGATAATTTATTGATGTTGTCAGTTGGAAAAAACAATAAAGAATCTTCCTTAGCAAATTAGTAAACTGCTAACATACTCTCTAGGGTATATCAAATTGTGGCAAAGAGAATGACATAAAGGACAGAGAAATATCATGATTTAAGGTATTTTGCAGGTTGGGGTATAGTTGCGTGTTGTGTCGAGGGTGAATATGTACGTGGAATGTCCTCTTTCGTGTTTTTATGCATACAGGAGGGATCCCAAACTAACAGAATTATACTACAATTAATGTGATTATTATTTGTTTGTTGTGGTAAACTGTTTTTGTCGGATATTAAATTAAAATTATAAATAGTTGTGGTTTGATATGTAGCATCAACCAGTAATGATCATGCTATCTAATGATTGCTTAATAACATGATGTAAGTATTACATCATATTTAAATATTTACAGAAAGCCATTTATTATATTGTCAACAAAAATAAGAACCTTTTTTAAACGTAGTAACAATAAACTATATTTTAATAATCATAACTATTGTCAAATAACCAATTACCAATCAAAATCAGGAAGAACGGTGATTATTTATAATCTCTACCGTAACTTTAGCACGTGTTCTTTATATAATATAAAATATACAGACAATACGTGTTATAATACACAGTAGACGTCAATATACACTTAGACTTATACTAAGTATCCTATGACAGGAGGACATACATCGCCCACGCAATTTCAAAGCCATATTAAGCTCATTTGTAAATAGCTGACTTCGCACTCAATCATTCAGTTTGCAGTGAAAAGAGGTCCGAGATCGAAATTTAAGAGAAGTTAATAGTATCTCCGTGCTCTACAGATCTTTCGCAGTTGTCTCATACAGTCAGCAGCAGGCTTTCAATGATGAACGTTTCGGAGCATTTGATCAAAGCAGCGAAGGGTGGCAATGTGAAAGAAGTGCGCAAGCTGCTCTCCAAAGGACTCTTTTCACAAAGACGAAGTAAAGATAAAGATTTATTTGCACAATGCATGTACAGTCTATAGTGGTTTGTATTAATTAGACATACTTAATGTAGCACATTGTGGTTGCTAATGTAACCTTTAAGTCTTCAAAACAACACTACAACTCTACTCTTATGTTCTTTGCTGTGAATATTATTACTTTTCTCCCTTTGTAGTTCGGGAATACAGCTCTCCATGAACTGCATGGGACCGGTAACAATGACATTGTCAAAATCTTACTGAAAGCATACTGCTTTGTGGATAGTGTGAATGGAGCTTGGATTCACTCCATTGCATTTGGCCTGCCAGAACGGTCATATGCTAAAGTTGCAAGGACTTTACTGAAATGGAAGGCAAATTCCTCTTTAAAAAACCAGGTCAGTGTTAATGTTGATATTGTGTGCACAACTTTTCTTAATAATGACGAAAGAGCAAGCTAATCATTATTTTTATGCTGGTTCAAAGCTATTGTTTTATTAATATTGATTTAGAGTTTTAACATATGACTTTTGGGAATGAGTGTACACCTAAGTGTTTGCTTGTTACTTTTGCTAGCAGTAATTATTAGTATCAATGGGTGTCTCTGCTTATATTAGCTTATTGTGTGTCTAAATGTACTTGATACCTCAAACACATGGTTGTATAAATAGCCCGCTTTATTTTCAGCCTTTCTGGTTAACCTGTTTGGTTAGTACCATAACTTCAAACCACATCAAAAACCCAGCTCATGCAACATACCATTACCTTCTTTTACTTGTTTATAAGTGTTGTACCTGTTAATGATTGTCATAAGCCATTTGATACACTGTTGCCCACCTGCTTGCAGACTTTAGGGTGTGTCAGGTGAGATTGAAGGGCCTTGACATACATCCTAGTCTTGTGGCAGATCAACCAAAGCCTGGATTGTATTACTTAAATGACATTGATATCTTTATCCTTCTGAAAACAATGCTTTAGATATTGTTTTTTTTAAACCCTATTTTATTGTTTATTCTCTCTCTCTCTTCTCTCTTATCTAGCATGAAGAAACTCCAATTCATTTGGTGGGCTAAATACGACCAAACTCCCATTTAGTGCCAGTGTTAGCAGCTGCCAAAGTTGACCTTGATATTAAGCAAAGGTAGGATGAGTGCAAATGACAACTACATAAGTAATTATTTTAGCTCTTTGTCACTATTAATGATAAGAACTGCTAATATCACTTCATTATTGGGTTTGTAGCAATTTACAAGTCTAGACATCATGTGATCTATTATCCTCACTGGAAGGAAGCCAGCTGCTGTTACTTGTATATTATAAGGGAGTTGTTGGTTTATCTTCTTTGACCACTTGTCTCATCTGTAAAATCATTCTAATGTTTTAATTAAACATGAGCTGTGACTTTTCAATAGACAGTGTCAGTCAGTTCCTTATAGTGATTATACAAGAGGAGGTTTTTGTTATTGTTAAGAAACTAATTACAAACCACCAAGCTTGTTTTCTGAAGGAAGCAAACTTGTTTAATGGGGGGAAGTGAAGGACCATTTTTGTTGACTACAGTTACCTTTAGTCCATGGAAATTTTTTTAGTATATAAAAGAAAAGAGCAGTCTTCTTATTTAATATATGCTACTAATAATCTAAATATTTAGCTATATAGGTTAGAAACCCTTCAAGGTAGTTATATGTATATCACATTATACAATATACTTGTAATCCTTGCCAAATTCTCAGGTTTTCTAACTTGTATTTAACGCACATTACAATGTTGTAGTCAAACAATCTTATTAATATATCTGATTAGTTCATTGTCCAATCCCTACTACTTTTCCAGGTTTTTTAAGCAATATTGATATTGAACTATCCAATCTTATGAATATTTCTCACTGAATATATCAAATGTCTTAATTATGCATGCTTGAAATTTTAAAGTATTTTTGTAATATAATAAGTATTTTTGTGTGTTATTGATGTTGAGTTACAACCTAGAATTACAGTCATCAATTTATATACACAGTACTGTATTGAATATTAAATAAAATAATATTATTTGCCTCTTTGGTTTAATAAGATTGGCCTACCAGAAACGGTATACCATTACTATAGTACAGACATAGTAAACATATTGTGTTTGTAATTTTATATGCTTTAAGTGTGAACTCTGACTCTTTAAAGACACTTCCAAGGCCAGATTTTGCCATGCATGCGATGTGAATAGTATTGTTGTTACACCCTCTATTGACTATATCCCTTTGATGTTCTCTCAAGTCAATTTTTGGCATAAATTGTCTCACAGACATACAATTGTTGGTGTTACTACTCTATTGTAGTAGTGTTATAATCTTCTCTTGTTTTCTCCTCAAAACTTTACCAAATGATTGAAAAGAAACTTGATTGTACTAATTACTTTGTTATTAATAATATACCCTGTTTATTGTATTATTTTTAATTTGAAATTGATAACGTTGTTAGTGTCTTATTGGCCTTCACTTTCTGTGTTATGAAAAAGATAACCACGGAAACAATGCCAACTTTCAATCTATTTTTTGGTGTATAACCACAATGATTATGATATCCCACTCTCTATGGTAGATAGTATCATAGAATGACACTAGTCCCTGATAATAGAAAGGCATGATGTCTGGAGATATCAAATATAATGTGACATGTATAACACGTAGAGGTGTTGATTAATTTTTAATACTTTCAGTTGCCAGGATTAATGATTATGTAATCATGTTATGTGCGTACATATTCAGGTTGTTTAAATTCTCAATTTTCTCTCTTTAGGATGGAAATACAGCACTTCATATTGCTGCAAAGCTAGGCTATATAGCAACAGTGAAAGCTCTCATTCAAAATGGAGCAAAATCCTAACTATACAAATGCAGTAAGTCATAGTAATGATTACTGCTTTGCCTCAATGTACAACAAGTCAATGGACATGATAGCATGTCTGTGCACGCTTCATGTTATCTTGTTTAATTATAACATTAATGTACTTGTTTACTTGTAGTTTTTCATGTTTTCGTGTTCTTGTGCATGTATTGTTCATGGCAACAAACTGCAAAGTTTTTGTTAGGAGTGAAAGTAGACAATCTAATGAAGGAATGTAGCATCTGTCTATGTAAACACGAGCGATTCACTTCAAAGGCTGAAAATGCACATGTTGTTGTTTTGATACTCTGCTTATGATAGTTATTTGAGTAATTGAATTAGAACAAAAAAAAAACAGAAAATATCTATGATAAAAACATGAGCTTCTTGTTAGTTGTGTTTAGGTACAATTACTACAACAGCTCAACATCAGTGCCTATCACAGTGACCTAGAATGGCTATGATTAGTAAACATTTGGACAAGTGAACATCAGTACTTACCACAGTGACCTAGAATGGCTACAATTTGTAATGTTTGGAGTAGTGAACATCAGTACTTGCCACAGTGACCTAGGATAGCTACCCATTAGTAAACTCTAGACTAGTACTTACCACAGTGACCTAGGATAGCTACCATTAGTAAACTCTAGACTAGTACTTACCACAGTGACCTAGAATGGCTACCATTAGTAATCTATAACATTAGTTCATACCACAGTGACCTAGAATGGCTACCATTAGTAATCTATAACATTAGTTCATACCACAGTGACTTAGAAAAACCACTATTAGTACTAGACCAATTAGCAAGCTCTAGACTAATGAACATAGTTGCTTGGAACATGGGGATGGCTACACAAACAAGTTCTAGACTAGTGAACATCTGTATTTGTTCTTCAACTAATAAATAACACTATTTAATAACATTCCCCAAGTACTATATGTCTAAAACAACAGATGATCAGTGCCATTTAGTGAATGCAATATTGTTATTACAATGATATCTATAATCATCACAATATCATTAAGAGAACTAGTGTGTTGAATCAAAGTCAGATGGTCACACATGTACACTCTAAAACCACCTTTCTTTAAAATATTTATTACCTCATGCTTTACTACTCAAATACTTGACCACAACTATTTGTCTCTCCTTATGTAGAAAAGCAAACTGCCTATTGATTACGCTGAATTTGGTGACTATCATGACACAGTCAAAGTCCTTATACCAGTCACTGAGGTGAGTACAACAATTTATGGTATTTAAGTAATGCTGTTAGACACAACTAATTATAAATGTAAATTTGAAGATATTAATATGTGTTAGAGTCTTGTGATTTACAGTATGAGAATGAGACTAGCTATACTGGAATGAAAAATCGAGTCTCTGATTCAATAGTGTTGCTTTAATAGAAGTATTTTGTTGTAGTTAGTGTTATACAAATGTTCTTCTAACTATAGTAAAAAATAACTAAAATGCTGTTAGTTTTAATTAGTGCTGTATATCTTAAATAATGCTACATTAGCATATCATGTGAAAATCATCTAAAGTACATATTAGCTAAATCCATCATAATTTTCAATGACTACCTTTCAAAAATTTGATCATTATACTAATTGAGCTGACTAAGCAGAAAATATTTAAGCTTGTGTCTTTGATGAACTCATACATCAATTGCAAAGAGCCTTACTCTCTCTGTTACCTTGCAACTAATGTTTGGAATTAATTTGTATTTAATATAATACCACCCAATTCTAATACTGGTTTGACGATAAACAGGCAAACAAGTGAATTTTGATTTACTGGTGACTGAAAAAAATAACAGCTGTTGCCATGAAAACACATCTTAATAATTGCTTAGTTTTTTTTGTTATGGCATTTCACTAATAGTTGTTTCTTGCTTCAGTCGGAACTAAGACTAATCTAAAACCTCTTTCTCTGTCATATCACAACACTCAGTCTCAATAGTATAGTTGTACTATTAGTATTTACTCCTGAACCATAAAGTTTAGCTCATGCCAATCTGTAAACATGACATAGAGGAGGAGTAGCAACAAAGCCTTTATGAAAGTTAGATTTACAAAAGGAAACAGGGCTTTACTAGGTATCTAACCACAGAGTGTACTGTTTAGTATTGACACCATTCATGCTAGTTCTTATCTTTGGTACAGGGTAGTTTTCTTTCCATGAAGGGTGTTAGTTATTAGTATGTGGTACACTTGTAGCATAACAAACAGGATATAGGATCCAAATTTACTGATTGATAACAGTAGTTTGGTTATCAGTAAATCATATGGTTTCCTAGTAACCAATGCACTCTTGTAATAAGAGGCTATTCTTTTTAGTAGGACCTTATATTTTCGACCCCAATGGTGTCTAAGCAAGAGAAAACCAATTACATGAACATATAGTGTTATATTAATGAATTCAGGACTTCCTTCTCTGTAGCTCATTCTCTTCAGTTGGTTTACATCTTATATGATGCTTTTCAATGTACTGTTGTTGCTTTAATGTTGAGTTGTCATCAGGTGACCAGTTAGTGAGTGTCCTGAATGCAAAGAGTGACCATGTCTTTTCTTCACTGTACATGTATTTCTAGTTACACTGACAGATGTCTTTGATCACACTCAAGTGCCAATAGTACAGCTGTTACCTATAGGAAAGGAATATTAATAATATAGTTAACAAACAAAGTATTATATTACCACTTCTCAGATACTTCAGGTTTCCCAGTGGTCATCCTCCATCTAGTCCCACTATAGGTGCTCCTAATAGCTTGTTTTGTGGTGGTGAAAGGCTTCAAGTTTGTGTAGTTATGTAATTGTTGCCATGGTGATCTATTATGACCCTGTTTCCCAGGCCAGTTTGTTAGCCTAGAGTAGTGACTTTGATTCCATTTATACTTAATGGTTGCCTACATCCTGTGTTAGAATAAACTTGAGAACACAAGGAGGTTCTCTTTTAATCCTTGCAAATGCTTAAGTGGTGCTTCTTTTAACCAGCTGGTAATAGGCTTAATGTCATCTTAATTGAATATTATTTTTGTGGGCAATTATGTCTAAGTTGTTTCCTAATTAGCAAGTGAAGAAGACTGCTAATTTTAATCCGTGATAGAATGTTACTAGTTCCTAATTAGCCTTGAGCAACAAACAAACAATAGCCTATTGTTTTCATACTCTAGTAATTTAGAAAGTTGTTAACAATTTGGATATGATAGTCTCTCTATTAATTTTACTAGTAAATGCTTTAGCTGTCTCTTTTTCCAGCTGTCAGGAATTTCATGTTAATTTTTAGAACATTCCATGCTAATGAAAACAAAGGCTTTGTTGTCATACAGAGCTCAAACAAACACACAATGTAGTTAATCTATGCACACAACACACAAGTGTGTCCAATGTTATTGGGCTGCTTTTAAGAATTTGTCATTTGACATGTGCTGCCAAATTCAATGTCCTTTCCAAGTAGATAATGAATTTGATTTTATGATTGTTTAAACATATGACCTTATTTGTATATATTAAATGTAAAACACAATTATGTCTACGTTATAAATATATGGACAGTATAGGAGGGGACACTCCTGGACTGTTATCATCATCACTAGTGTGAAGATAATATTTAAAATTATATTTTTCTTATAAGTGCTTGTGGCAGCATTTTTGCCTTAAATGGTTAGTATTGACCACTTCTTTCTACTAGGAGTATCGAAGCATAGAAATTCTCAAGGGATCAGGCATAAAATAATAAAAAACTAAATTAATACTACAAGTGACGATATTACATGTAACCGCATCAACTTCCATTGTGACTTAGCTGGAGGAGTGTAACAAATGTTCCCTAACCATCTACTCCTTCTTGGTAGTTTACTATGTTTTGTCTCTAGAGAATTTATTAGTCTATAACATTCTATAAATGAGCAAGCACTTGTCAATGAGTAGGAGGATGGACAAACAAACTATGTCCACTTGAGGTTATCTTTACTCTCCTTTGATAGTCATTTCATTTGATGTGGCTCAATAGAGCACTTGTCTCTCAACAGCTTCTTTGTCTATCTCAAGAAAAACCCCTCCTGTGGACAGTGGTCATACTTGAGCATAAGTCCTACTTAGTCATACTCACTTAGACATCTCACTTCTGTTGTTACTATGTAGCTGTTGCTAATATAGTAGATGAGAGCACTAGAATTAATTCTGATATCCATTGTTTGGGTTTTCACGAGCTATAATAAGGAATTGTATTCATGGTCTGGTTGGCTGTGAGTTGTCAGATCAAGTCATGTGTGACTATGACTATCATTGTCATGTCTCTACAGCTGGAGGGGGTAGCTTTGCTTCAAAAGAATTAGAAAGATGGGTGTGGAGGTCATTTGCATGTTGCTATAGTTGCACAGTATTGACACAAGACAAAAATACTCAGTCTTGTGATTTTTTTAAAGTTTGGTTACATTCATAACATGGTACGACTTTTAGCTATTAACCTTTTTTGATTAGTTTGACCTTAGTTGGTATGTTGTTGATCATGTCTCCCAGCTTCATTATGGGTTTACTGTTATTAGAATAACATTACCTTACAACCATTAGTCATTGGTATGCTTGTTGGTGAGTGTATATATACATTTATGGCAATTGTTTACAAGCTAATGTCAATAGCTTGCATTGCAAACTAGCATAGCAATTCTCTCTGCTATTCTCTATTAGATGAGATAAAAAAAGAGCTTCATCTGGCGTTACTTTTCTCTGTATTTCCCACAATGGGTTTCTTATCATGTTGTATTTACAATAAACATTGGCATTCATTGTGGTTTTTGGTAAGGCTAACCATACATCATAGGCTACAAGAGTAGGGAGTCTTGTCTTCTTGAATAGAGTGAGAATAGAAGACAAACAGACCTTGTATGTATATTATCAATAACATGTTCTCACTGTTGTTTCCTTGGTTATTACTTAACTCTTGTATTACAATAAAAACTGTTATTCTTTGAAGTGTTACAGTGACATGTATAACGTTATTATGTAGCATGTTGTGTGGTCCTTAGATCTACACAATTCCTTCCAACACATAGTAATTCATTATTAATTTATGGTTGTTATCTTTCTCTCTCTCTCCCCCATACAGCGTCTAATGACAACTGGCAGAAGAGCAAACTATTGATAGTGTTTATAAGACCAAGAACTCCAGATATAGAGGTAATTATTTTAACACTAATATAATGAAGCCGAAAATAATAGGAGGGGCACAATGGACTGTCCCTTTACTATAGAAATATGGTTGACTAG
Organism: Gigantopelta aegis; assembly: GCF_016097555.1. Taxonomy (NCBI): domain Eukaryota; kingdom Metazoa; phylum Mollusca; class Gastropoda; order Neomphalida; family Peltospiridae; genus Gigantopelta; species Gigantopelta aegis. The sequence goes on from NW_024534395.1 coordinate 19,126, forward strand.
TGTACTAGTCTAAAGGGTGGGACTAGAACTATTGTCTTGAGTATAGTGGCTAGTGCATTGTATTTCAACAGTTATTATATAAGGTGTCAGAGTAGTCTACTTGGCTTTACTAATTGTACAGAGGATGGTCTACACAAGAAACCTTACTGGTTTTTCAGTGAAAAATTAACAGTAGAGATAATGTTCCCTATTAATGTATATAATCCCCTTATACTAAAAGGAAATACTTAACAATGTTAATTATCAATAGGAAAACTAGTAAGAACTGTGTATTCCTTGCCCACCCATAAAGTTTGTACAAGAACCTCCACTAAATCTTCTTGTAGTATTGTGGTGGTCTTATCTCTTGTCTCTCATTCTTTATCATAACTATCACATACATGGTTCAATGGATATACAAGCTAAAAGGAAGTTGAGTCACGTTCTTTCCCATGGAGTTGTCTAGTAACAAGATTGTGCTTCTCGTGTTGATTGTTTTAGTAACATGTTGTTAAAGGGTATTTATCTTGTAGTGTTGTTAAATAGCTTAATTTAGGAGACACTGTTAATAGCTTGTAAGTTCTTTGGGAGCAGTTTGAGCAGATTTTTTCAGTTTATTATTGACAATAATGTATTTGATTTTCTTTAAAACTAATCATAAGTCTACTGACCAGCTGCAGATGTTATTACTTTTGCGCCTTTTTAAGCTGTAGTCAACACGTAGTATTGCTGGGTACATCTGTAACTAGATATTGCCATAAGCCAGCTATTGCCACTTTAGCACAATGGTGGCACACTTTAGCACAATGGTGGCTTTGAATTAATTGTAATAGAAAGTGACAGCAGGTGTGTGTGTGTTTAAAGCAACTGTTTGAAGTCTACCATTAAATTATAGAAAGACTGGGATAATGCTGTATGTTGTCCAGCCCACACAAATGTTTTGTTAAACTTCACTCTCTAAATTATATTCATAGTTAGTTTAATAATGTATTTTTTTAATGGTAATCATATTCATGTTTTGTGGTTAGTGAATATCCTACAAACATGTTTTTGTGAGCAGCTTTGACAAGCTGATTGCTATGGCAACACTATACAAACTATTGATTTATTGTTAAAGCATTCTTGGCTGGGAAAACATTCTTTGTGATATACATTTGAGGGGTGGATGACATTTAGGGAGGAGGGGCAACTAACTTAGCTTACTGTTTGTTGTTGGTACTTTTGGGGGAGGGGGGGGGTAATTTTGTTTTAAGTTTTAACTTTTCAAAGTCATTACTTTTTTATTTTGTTTTCCTGAAAAGCATAACAAATTATATATTTATTAATTATTATTATTATGTTATTATAATCTCTTCTATTTCTACTAGACTGTTAGATCAGGGAAAAAATCTTTCTTCAAAAATAAATCTCCAAAATCACCCAAAGACACAAAATTCAACAAGTAAGTTACATTATCACCAAAATAACCTGTTCCCATAAAATACATGTACATAATTATATATATATATATATAGTGGTATATGGATGTAATTCTATATCCTTTATCGGAAAAAAAGAGCAAGTTACTGGAATCCATGTAGATTAGATTGAAACAACTGATATTATGTAATTTTTTGGTTGTGTGTCAGTGTGTTGGTGTATTATTATATGGTGTGTTCTGGTGTATTCCCTTTTGGGTATCAAGTTGTGATAAGTTTACATACCGACCATACTATCCTGACACACCCTATATTAGCTACTCAAAACAACACACCTCCAACTTCCTCTTTTTTATAATTAATATTTCCAATTATTATTTTTTGTTACTGTTTCCAATACACATATATATGTATTGTGTTGCTAGTCTCATTTGGTACTAACTAGAGGTCAATCCATTTTATCATCACTCTCTCTCTTCCTCGTGTAGAAAGAAATATGATCCTCCTCAATCACTTCGTGAAGTTGACTTCAGAATGAGACAGGTAATCAGCTTCTTCAACATACACTTAGAACCAGTGTTCTAAAGATAGACTCAATTCATACCATGGTTTAAAACCAATACATGACCAAACATAACCGATAAAAACCACATTAGTGTTGACATGATCTGATAACTCAGGTCTCTGTTATTGAATTGTTAACTATAAACATAGTAATTATAGGCTAGCCTCAAGCCATACATAACAAACCCTTCTGTAAAAAATTATAATTTTTTGCATGCGTTATTAATTGATTTACAAACTACAGGAGAACTGCTATCCTTTGAGTGCAATATCATTGATAATATGTGGCAATCTTGTTTGCTAACTGTTATCCATAGTTATCCGGTCTTACCAGCTGTGGTTTATAACCAGAGAAAGTGTTATAAAGTACATGTACATATATAACTAGAGAAAGTGCTAGAGTGGAATGTGCTAAAGTACATTTGATACATGTACATGTGAATGACACATGCAAATGAACATGTACATGTACAATGTATTAACATGTGTTAGGTATTGTTCTCGGCATCTGTTACTTTTTTGTTAATAACACACTGTTAACTAATGACAAAAAAATCTCCTCTGACATTGCTGTTTTTAACTATGACACAGTTCTCTAACATTTAGAGTTAACGATTTCATGACATATGTCTTGTACACCTGACATTTTGTAATTAGTGATGGAACATTGTACATGCTGAGATTAAATACCTACGCATGTTAAAACAATACCTACGCATACCATACAATATAAGTGTTTGTTCTTTAAGCTGGACATTTAAACAATGTTAGAGTTAATGTAAGTGAGCGAGAGATACATAAAATAGGTTAATTGTCATTAAAACGACAAACAATCAATTCATTTTGGTAATAGATTACATTAGTGGAAATTGTCGGTAAGACATGTTTGATCATATAAATGACAGTTGTATTTAAAGGCTCAGTGGATGATTTTTTTACACATTTCACATGTACATGTATTTTTTTTTTTTTTTTTTTTTTTTTTTTACATGTAGGACCAGAACAATTCTTTCATGAATTAAGCCATCGCTCCACAAGTTTTGAACCCTAATAAATAATATGCAATGCCTCATCGAAAAAAACATTATAACCCCCAAGTGTTATACCACTTTGGTTTATATTTATGACTATGGTTGATTAGTTTTTTTTTTTTTTTTTTTTTTTTTTGAACATAAATACAATAAGATAGTTTTGTTTTTTTTTGGTTCTATAATATAAACCCACACATTAATATATTATTAATAACCATGATGTTTTTTTTTTAATTTGTTATCATAGCTTAACCAATCATTCCCACCACATTTACACAATATATTACATGTACATGTATTATTTATGGATTACATATATACTGAGTTAACAAAACTCTCTTGATTTGTGCATTTACTAAATTGACAGTTTTTTTTTTTTTTTTTTTTTTTTTTTTTTTTTTTTTTATATTTCCCCCCCACCAACATTTTTGGTTACATTAGATTAGATTATTTTTATGGAAATTGTATCATTGGTTAGGCCTATGGTTTGATCATATAAATGAAAGTTGTATTCTTAAAGGCTTAGGTTTAAAATGATTTTAACCAAGTTTTTTTTTTTTTTGTTTTTTTTTTTTTTGTTATTGCTAAAACAGTTAGTGATTTTGACAAGTGAGTGAAAATTAAATTGGTAGGTGATAGATAGATTGGCAATGCTGTTCCAAATCTAGCGAAATACATGTAGGATTTGGAATTGAAAGTCTGTACATGTTGTCAAACAATACAAATAGTGTAGTTTTCATAATTATACCAAGTTACTTACTAGTTTACACTTTTAATAAAAAAGCATGTTTTTCAAATACTTGTGTGATCTTGTGGTTTTTGATGTTTGTTAGATAGTAATGTCAGTTTTTTGTATCACCTATCAATGATGGAGACAGTGTCAAACACTAAACTATCTTTGATCAGTCTGGTAAAGTAATTGATCTTGTATCACCCTAGTAATGATTGAGACAGTGTTTAAAACACTAATCATCTTTGAACCTGTCTAGTATAAGTAATTGAGCTTTAATATTGATGTTGTTAAATAAACTATTGATCATTTTGTTTAGTGTCCTAGTTTGTTAACTAACAAACTATTTAGTTAACAAACTAGAACTCTTTAGAGACTTTGTAGTCTTTTTCAATACCTCTTGCAGACATGTAAATTTGTACAAATAAATCTCTGTCCTTTTTTAAATATGTTATTAAAAACTTACCTTTTCTTTCCTTTCCTCTCTCAGAGATCTGCCACTACTGTTAGTCCAGCCACAAGACGATACAGTTTTTTACAGTCGAGAGGTTTGAGGACCTTCCTCCAAAAATTATATTCCTATTCCGCCTTCTGTTTCTGCTGACTCTCCACTAACTATAAGTGAGGTAGGAGACAATCCCAATCGATCTGGAACTGGCTCACCAAGTTTAGAGGATTTATTGGAAGAGATAGAGAAAGAAACCCAAGGACCAATTACAAGTAAGAGAGGAGTATTAAAAGTATCATTCTAAGTAACTAACATCACTAATGTTGAGAAAGAGAGAGGACCATCTTTGCGCTTATCTGTGTTTAAAAATGTTGACTGCCCCCCTGACAACCAGAGTTAAGAAAGATGTATTATTATGTGGGATGAATAGATAACAATAAAATATTTTTGTAGACTGTCAGAAGTACCAAAAAGAAGATCATGTTAACCTTGTTAAAATCATTGGTCTCAAATATTACATGTGTCTTATTCTCTCTCTGTCTAGATACATAACTCCTGCCAGTGATGACTCCGAGACAATGCCTCAGTCACTTACAAACCGTTACATTGTATACAAAACTAATCCAGTTCCAGCTGAACCCTCGCCAACATCACCAAACCAGCCAGGTGGATTACCTGTCAATATGAGCATGACCAAATTTAGCTGCTGGGCTCTCAGCATGCCAGACACAGTCCTAGTCTCTATTAGATCCCCAAGCACACCAAAATATCCAATTTACGATTTTCCTGACCCCTCGAGGTACCAAGTGTGCCTTAGATAAGAAGAACCAGGAGAGACTCCAACGACCCTAAAAAGTCTTGAAGAAGCTAAAGAACCAGAAGAAGAAGGACAAGCTATGTTTGTTTGAGACCTCCGATAGAGTCAGACAAAGGACATCCCCAGATGGGACAGGACAGTTCATTTTATTTCTCACCGGTCTTATCAGATGATGTTCTTCATCCATCGCTATGAATACCTTTATCCTCTCAAAGAATGAAGCAGCTGACGATGATAGTTATGAAGCATATGTGTGATATGGCACCTAGGAAAGGGAATTCATCCTCAGAGACCACAAAATGTCTCTCCACGTTCCTAAAACCCCTACATCAAGGTATAGTACATGTACTTAATATCTAAGTAACCTTACGTTTATTCCAACTATATGACTTCTATATACATGTACTATCCTTCAAACTGATTTCATTAATATTTTTCTTTATTCTCAATCTCACAGAAGAGATGGACTTTATTTTCCTGATCCTTCATCAAGTCCTCATCTTCCTGGTAGCCATAGTAGTCCCTAACAGAAGTCCAAGAAAAGGTACTTTAACAAAATAATATAAGTTTAAACCCTCCAATTGTAGTGGACATTTTTAAACAATATTTACTGGGGTTTTTTCCTCTCCTCTATTATTAGCTGGTTATATGTGATTTGTACCTGTCAAAGAAAACAATTTACATAAACCAGGTTGACAATCCGAGAGTACCCAAGTCTATTTTGTACACAGGTCGTTGATAAATAAAGTATTATATCCCTAAAACTATTTAGCTCAGGTAAGGTAGTTTAAAATGAAAAACCGCATGTAGTTATAAATAAGAATTACCTCCTTTCTTTTCTCTCCCAGTATTCAGAACCTAATCTAGGGTGAAAAGAGAAATTCTTCAGCTTTAAAAGTAACCTTGATGCTGAATTAGAATTACGGATTCGACAAGCTTGTTCAATTCGTCCTCTCTCAAAATTAAGAAGCTTAGCAACAGTCGTTAGTCATCAATGTCCCTAAAATAATAATCAGCAAAAGAGCTAAGATTAACTCTTTCACTGAACCCGATAGTCCTACCAAGGAAAATAAGGTCACAGGAGAAGAGCTAGTTGGCATGGCAACTTAGAACCGTGTGAAAGCAGAGCAGTCCTTGATGATTCCTTAGTAACTAGGATTTGAAGGAGTGGTTCTGAAGAGAGCCTCTTGTCTTCTGTCAGCAGACAAACAGATGCTATAATGTGGGAACAGAGACATCAGAACCTGACACACAAAAACATTGATGATATTGATAACTTCATAAAACCAAAGACTAGCTGTGACTTTATGCCAACAGAGAATGAGGCAGCTTCTCTCTCTGGTGATGCTAAAGACTTGATCCAGAGTAGGAGTCCAAAATATAATTCTAGAATGATGGAGTAATCTTATGGAAAGGCAGAGCTACAAATTACAAACATTGGAAAAGAAGTTTGAAACGAAAAATTAAGAACCCTTCAACGTAACAGGTCAATGCAGCCTTCACCACGCACTGGTCACGCACGGATCAGAAACATTTGTATAGAATTAAAAACAATCATTAGGACCTTGTTAATTAATTCCTGTATCTCACTGTGAACAAGAACTAGTTTTCCCAATTTGTCTTTATGTTGGTAATGTGTTTATCAATAACTCTTTATCTTGATGGACAGCAAGTATAAAATAATAACTTTATGTTTTGTTTACATGTTAAATATTAACAATACATTTTGGGACACATGTATTTTGTTATCTTTTTAAACAACTAACTTTGTTTATTGGATCTCTTAATAAAAAGGAAAAACAATAATCTTGTTAGTGTTCCACTTTTTGGTTGTATAAATGATTTTAATATCAACCAGTTAAACTGATAACCATATCAGGTGCTTTTTAGTATATATGTTGTATTTATGTTAGTATGTACAATGTGTATCAAATCATTTATTAAACCTATATTTGTTTTCTACTAATCCATTTACAACAGTTTCCAGAACTACTGATCAACATTGTAGAATATTGTTTTTAAATCAAAATGGTCTGAAAATATTAGCCAATTTCGAAATTTGTAAACCAATAGAATGAGCTCACCCAAAAACCATTGTCTGTTTGTTGTTGTTCTTAGCACCAAATAAAACTATAATTTGAGAGAAATTTTAATATAAATGTAATTATACATAATGTGTCAAAGACCTCCCAAACACCTAGTTATTTTATTAACAACCTACTTTTCTTTATCAACTATGGCTACAACCAAAAATAAGTGAGATGTATAGTGTCATATTGTGAATGACTGGTTTTTTGATGTCCAACTATTTCTCAGGACATTCTGATGTTCCTACCAACTTGTGACAAGTATGGTGTATGTGGATGCTTATGAATCTTTACGTTGTGTGTGGTTCAAAGTAGCTCATATAATACATTAATATAAATCTTGAATGATGGAATATCATATGGAAAGAGTGGAATTACGAAATACAAACATTGGCGAAGAAGTTTGACAAAAATTAAAACTTTTCAAATGTCAGCAGTCAATGCAGCCCTTCACACATCAGTCACACACGATTTAAACAGTTTATATAAAATGAAAACAATTCCTGTATACCACTGTGAAAAGTTTGTTGTGTGTGTTCTCATAACTCTTTATCCTTATAATCATTTATTAAACTATTTTTGCTTCTACTTAATCCAATTACCACAGTTTTTCATGAACTACTAATAACATTATAAATAATTAGTAGGTCTAGAAATATAGCTAACATTAGAAATATAAAACCATCTAGATGACCTCCACCCCAAAAACCATTATCTGTTGTTGTTTAACAACACCAAATAATCTTTTTATGATAGTGTGAAAATTTAATGTAATGTAATTACATACAGGTATCAAAGTCTCCAACATTTGGTATTCAATCAGTTAAGTTTTGCTTTATCTAATAAAAAAAATATATAGTTTATATATAGAATATATATAGTTTTCATATGGATATGATTGTTTTTTTTTTGATTTCATTCTTTTCTCAGACATTTTCTGGTTGTTTAAAAAAATCCTAATGCATGCATATTTGGGTGCGGCTTATGAATCTCCATTAAGTTGTCTTAAATATACTAGCTACACAGTCACCAGACTACATTTTACAAAGTAGCAATGGAGAGAAAGATTTGAGGGATATTATGAAGGGAAACCAACTCTTAAAGAATTATGTGAATATATCGGATTGGTGATGGCCTGGTACCAGTTTAGGAATCCAACTTGACATTGATCATAGGAGTTTGGATCAATTCACAGGCTATCAGGAGATTACATTTACCAACACAACCAAAATGTTTGCGTTGTGGTTGACCACTAATTCTCATGGTACCAGAAGACAAGTTATAGATGTTTGAAGGAGGGAGGTGTTTAAACAAATTGCTATCGCTTATGAGTAATGAGGAGGCATTGAAAAAATCTTATATTTCTTCAGGTGAGTGAAAATATCAAAAAAGTGTAACATTTGTTTATAAGCAAGTATATAAATGTATCTATTTTTTAATAGTTAGTGATGTTGAGCTCCTAGTGAATAAAGCAGGTAGAAGACTTCAGGCTTACATTGATGAACTAATCACACTGTCACATTGATCCTGTTAAAGTGTCCCAGTTCTTATATAGTGAGAAATGCATTAGTGAAGCAACACTTGATGAGAGTGGAGACAATGGAGGGTATTCTAGATGAGAAGAAGACAACTCTGTTTATCTGCAATACATATAGAGGTATCTTCAGATTAAAGAAGTTGAAATTATTAGCCAGAGTACTGTTCAAGTTTGAAGAAACAAAGAGGACTATCTAAAAGAATTACCAATGAATATGGTTAGAGTTCAATTAAATAATTTACAATCAATGTTTATCGTTAATAGGGCAAACATTTCCAGATGACCAGATGACGAAGTTGAAGATGTAGCAATAAGTCATACTAGTCGTGAAGATTGTGCTAGTGACATATTGCGTTGTCATTATGGTACTCTTTCCGTCTTTCCGATATCCTGTCAGGGTAGCACAACTACTTTATGGAGAAGGAGTTATTAATTGGTCTGTTGCAGAAGATGAAACAACATTCTCAATCTGAAGAAGAGGCAATATTGGTAGTGTTAAGAAAAGTACGTCATGCTGTACGTACTGACTACCGAAACCTGCTATTGTTTGCCACATGTATTATTAAAACAAACTAGCAATGTACCATGTGTAAGGCTATTTTAAAGGACTGTGGTTAAGTATGACATAACTTTAATAATTCTGTTTCTAAGTTATATTTTATAGTGAAAGAAATTCATTTTTCCAATCTCTCAAGAGTTAGACCATGTGTTTGGGTATAGTTAAAAATGAAATTTGGAATAATGTTTTGACAAATTTGTGATGTAATTAACACAAGTCCTCCGCCTGCTGGATATAAATTGAAAGATATCTTAGTAATAGTTATTATCACTTCAAAGCTGAAATAGTTTGTTGTGAGTCTGTTGATGATGTCCTAGATGTTGTGTGTGGTCATTGTACACTGATCATATCCGTTGTCTTGAGAGTATTGTGGAACGATATGACATCAAAGAAGCAAAGACATACATTCAGAATACAAAGATGATGTTGAGAAATTTTGTAAAGAAACCAGGGCTTCTCTTTGTCTGAATGAAAGTTTTGAAGTGATAAAACATCATTCTCTTCTCAAATATGAGACAGCCATCTTTGTCTTTGACTGGGATCCTGAGGACTACACATTGAAAGATATACAAAGAAATTATTGGTAAATCAGTTGAGGAAATTGTACAAATTCGAGTTATTAGAAAGGAGAAGTCTACACTGTGTCTGCTCTTTTCCACTCTGTTTGATGGTGTTACTTATCGCCAGAGTACAGGAGACTCTTGAAGAGATGATGAAAAAAGGATTAATTCAACTGACAGTTGGATTTTGTACCATTTATGATAAAGATCAAAGAGATAAGGTAGTCATAGTATTAGACAACAGTTACTACATGTGTTGTTTATTGATATATAGGAGGTTAGAGCTATTGTAGAAGAGAACACAAAGGAATTGATAAATGGACTGGAACTACCAACAAACCATTAGCAAAAAGATGACTATGGAAATAGAGTCTATGAATGAAGGTACGTATTTTATAGATATAGTGATTGTTTTTGAAGAAAACCCCTTTGCTCACGATTATGAGCAGACATTGAAAATGTTTTGTATGGTTCTTCTGGAAAAGAGTAATGCTTGTTTACGAGTAAATAAATAAATGTTATCTATATTTACAGGTAGTGATGTCAAACTCCCAGCAATTAAAGCAAGTAGAATTCAAACCTATATTGACGAACTGTTAAAGTGTCTCGTTGATCCTGTTAAAGTGTCCCAGTTCTTATATAGTGAGAGATTTATTAGTGAAACAACACTTGATGAGATGGAGACATTAGAAGATACTTTAGAGGAGAAGAAGACAACTCTGTTATCTGCTATACATACAGCTGTGTCTTCAGATCACAAAAAGCTAAAATTGTTAGCTACAGTATTGTCCAAGTTTAAGGAAACAAAGCATCTGTCAGAGAGAATAAATGGTGAATACAATAAGAGATCAATTAGCTAACAATGAATTCCATTCTTACAGATGACCAGATAACAACAGATAATGTTCAAGTAGTTGCAATGACGGATGATAGTGATCAGATCAGTCATGCTTGCGACTCCATGCAGGATGAACATGCAATGGAGGGCAGCATAGAATTTGAAGTTAGTCACAATCATTTTGCTTAAAGATGTTCTGATTATTATTCAGGAATCTAATGAGATGGGAAAGTTGGACATGTTGATAAGAAAGCGACCTCTGGAAGATAAAGAAGTATCAGAAGAGGAGTTAAAACAATTGCAAAAAAAGGGAAAGACTTGACTTAGAAGCAACATCTGACACTAACGGTACATGCACTTAATTTACTTACATGATAAGCCTTTTGTTTTAAGCACCTTAATCCTACTATTAATTGCATTTACTAAATTTAACCATTTAAATAAATCAGATGTAATGTGTATTAATTTTAGCAATTTTCCAATTTAACTAATTGTATTTACAAAAATAAAAAGTTATTGTATACAAATTTTAGTGATTATTACAGTACTCACTAAATTAGCTGAAATCAACACACACAATTAATAGTATGCTTAAGGTATGTTAGCAGTAATAATTAAATGTGACATAACTTTTAGAAAGACTCATTTTTGGAGTGAATGTTATTAAAATACATTGTACACTATGTGTTTGAAGGTCTCCTTTGTAAAAATGTAGTGAATTAAATGTTTTTAGCATGTATGTAGCACATTGTAACTACAAGCCATAGTGTCATGCAAATAAAATATCATATAAACAAAAATTGTGTCTCTCAGTTTCATTTGTGTTTGTGTAAACATCATGGAGCTTATTAAGTATAATTATATAAAGTTGTGATAGACAAAAACATCAAACCTAGACTAAGTGATGTTGGTAAATATAAATGTAATGCTAATTTTTATCTTAAGGGTAGTATATCAGTGAATATGTTGAGAAGACAATAACTTAATGATCAATTTTTGTTTAGTTCAAATGTCTTCAAATTACATGACAACAGCTGCATATAATGCACAGGAACCAAGCTATAGTGATGATGACTGTCATGAAGATCATGCCAGTGACATATTACGTTATCATTATGGTATTCTCTCTTGGTCTCTTCAGTATCCTATTAGTGTAACACGACTACTCCATGAAGTGGGAGTCATTTCTGAGTCTATACTAGATCATATGGAGACATGTAACAACCATTTACATTACTACTTAATGCTGTACGTAAAGCAGTACATAACAACTATAAGAACCTAAAAGTGTTTGCTAATGTGCTACAAAAGAGTGTTGACAATATACAATTAGGTGATGCTATCATCAAGGATTATGGTAAGTATTATAATTAATATTGGACAACAATAATATATATATATATATATATATTTTATATATATACTGTATAGATCAATCATTTGATACACTGAGGGATAACACTAGTGATAATGCTCAAGGTAATCAATTCATTCATTTACTATTCAATTAACATTCAGTAATATTAATGTCACGTTGGAATTTTGGTTCCTCTACACATGCAACTTACATTTCATTCAATGAGAATAGAATTTTGGAGCAACCTTCAACAAAGTCCAAGATGCTGTCAAGGAGACACCTGTAACTGCTGAAAAGCTAAAAATATTACCTTCTAGACTGTTATCCTGACCTGATTCCTCAGTTATCTCATCCTAGCATCAATACCATTGATAGTATACTTGATATTGTAAGGAGAAATGTACATTGATTGATATTTGCATTCTTGAGGTCATTACAAAACGATTTGACATCAAAGAAGTTGAGACATACATTAAAGCTTATAAAGATGCCATTGACGAGTTTTTGTCGTACAGTGTCAACACGTCTATGCCTACAGGAATCCTTGGAAGTGACCAAAGCTCTTTTTCTTATTGTGAGACTGTTAAATTTGTCCTGGAATGGGATCCAGACAAAACCTCATTGGCTGACATTGAGAACCTTCTATCAGTTGCATTTGAACAATTGAAAAAGAGAGTGAAAGTGATTGTTATTAGAGAAAAGAATTCAATCATTGTGACATGTACCTTTCCAGTTAGTCTTCTTGGTCCAATTATTGCCAAAGCTCAGGAAACTCTTGAATTAGTAAAAAAGAAAGGATTAGTCAAATTAATAATAGGCTATGACACCATTTATGATAAAGATAAAGAAGATGAGGTAAGAGATGAGTAGTATTAGTTACTACATTTGTTATTTATTGCTATATAGGAGATTAGAGCTATTGTAGAAGATAAGACAAGAGTTGAGAAGTCAACTGGAAGTACAAAAAAAAATCAGTAAAAAGAAGACCATGGAGAATGAAGGTATTGTACATGCAGTGAACAACCATCATCAATTGCCTGTACCTTACTTTCATTATTCATTAGTGAATGTGATTATGAATATAATGATTTGTTCTACTCAATTAGTTTATTTAGAAATGAGACAAATAAATGAAAAAACAGGTTGAAGAATTAACAAAACAAAAAGAAGGTAAGTTGATGTAATAGCTATCACTTATATAACTTGTTATTTTCTCTTAGTTATTGATGAGTTAGTGTCAGAATGTATAGAGAGACAGAAAGAAATAGAGAAACTACAAGGGATCAATACGTCATTGACATTAAACTAAGAGAGAGAGACAAACAGAATGAGGAAATAATGCAGAGGTTAAAAGGTAATTGGTATACGAAGGGATAGCAAGTAGAAGTAATGCCATTAGTTTACACTTAACATTGTGGTTTAGTTTAATCTTGGATATCCAGCACCTTCTCTGTTAAGTGATGCTTTAAGTCTACTTTTAATTGTGTATACTAATTTAGGAAATTTAATAGTACTGTAATGATCATTCAAATTAGTATGAGCTAAAAATCAGATATGAATAGGAAAATAAGTGTGGTTGTGACATTCACTAAATTAATATACACTAAACTGATTAAAAGTTGATAAATTCAGTAGATTCAATTAATAGTTGACTTAAGGTAGCCCCTCCTATATTGTTATATTATATTTATTACTTGTTGTATGTCTTTTATTGCTACTAGATCTAGCACCCGTACCAAAGGTTTATGAACTAATGATTGAACAAGGTCTTGAAGAGGAACACATATCAATTGTCAGTGATAACACAGGTAATAATAACTGATATGTTGTGATTATATCACAACCAGTAATGTAATCAAACTCCCAGACTTGATCATAGCATACATATTATATCTGTAATACAACTCTATTTTTAACTAAGTTATCTAAACATAGCCACTATACTATATACTAACTCTGTTTTATAACAGGACACACTGGAAGAGTTCTGTGGAGAGATGATGATAATAGTATTAGTCTCACTAGACCAAGTGTAGTACAAAGTGAAGATGCTATAAGTAATTAATAGAAGAACAACAAACAGGAAACGAATGGAGTATTCGTCTCTTCTCATCATCTCCTGAAAGTACTGAAGTCATTATAAACAATCTTAATAAGTGTACAGTGAGGAAACTTGATATATTGAACACTTCATTGGACAGTAAGTGTGTATCCATATTATCAGAGATACTAAAAACTAATAAAACAATAAAGAGACTAGTGCTGCAGTCCTCTTCACTTACTGGTGGTATCAAACAAGTCAGTGATAGTCTCTTTAATAATAAACCCTTGAAGAGTTACGGTTGTATAATATTACTGGTGTCACAGATGAAGATATAACTCACTTATCTACTATATGTTATCAAGTAATACAACTTTAAAAGAACTAGAACTCCCCCACTTGTAACATCACTGATAATGGAGTCCGATATATCTGCGAAGGACTTACTAAAAACCAAACATTGACTATGTTGAACATCGGATATAATCCTCAGATCACTTCAGTTAGTACCAGTACAATAGCAGATCTAATACAAACAACTACATCACTGACAGAACTACGTCTCTACAATACTTCACTAAACAATGATGATATCAAGACAATATGTACATCACTTAATAAAATACTACAATAAGGGAACTATACTTATCAAGACAACATGAAGAGTATTCTAAGAATTTAGACAGTTATCAAGTTATTAAAGACAGACTTGTGTTTATGTATTAGTAAGTAGTTTGTTGTTTATCTGTCTTCTCGCTCACTTTTATTTTCTCTTTAAATTTATCTTTGTTTATTAACAACTTCTTTCTCACAAAACTAGTAGACAATAAAAATAGAGCAGTTTTGCTTGACACTTACTTCTCTAACGTCACACTTTTTGTGTTTCTCGTGGCTGGTACTTCGCTTATTATTAGTGGGTGGGCACTATTTTTAACCTCTTTTCTAGCGTAGACTATGTGTACTCAGTTGAGTTCTAGTTCCTAAACAATGTGTTTGAAGACGTCAGGCAGTAATGAACGTACTTGAATCCCATGTTTTGACAAACTAAAGAAGTCATCATGGTCTATCTTATATTCAGAAGAGATTGAAGACTACAATTTAACTATAATAATGAGATCAGTTCAGTTGAATAATGAAATTGTCAACTGTTCAAGTCCAACAATACATATTTCTGAAGTAGAGACATTTGCTCACTCACATAGTAAATGGTGAGATGATATTAATAGACAACTCTATTAGTCATATACTCTACATTGATATATTAATAATGTAGTTATCCCTATAGAAAGGATTGGATACTCTATTGAGAATAAGAGACATTCAACTGAATAATACCTTAACAAATACAATCCCTCTTTATGATAATACTCAACACAAACCAGTAACACCTGTCATTCTAACTGGTTTGACAAGCGAGTATTAACTTCATTAAATGAATCACAATATAACTTCAATAGAAAGTTCTGAAACAACTGGAGACTATATTTGATCTAAACACTAACAGACAATAATAACAAATGATTAATATATAAAAATACTTACTAATCTCTGACTAATTTCTAGTACAAACTCTAACTTCTTTCCTTTTGCATCTTTTGATGATTTTAACTTTGTCTCTGATACAGAACTTTTGGATTAGCAGATAAGATAGGTGTGGCCAGAAGTACACATTACCTAGGTGATTTAAAATACAACAGTCCTTCAGTTAATTGAGATATGTTGGACTTTACTTCAACTAATATCAGCTTCTATAATGTGAGGGGGAGAGGGAGAGAGAGAGCAGAGAGCAACGCCAACAATAACTTCATACATTCTCTACTCACAGTATCTTGTATAGCAGATCTAGAATAACCTGTTATTATTTTCCAAAGACTCTGACTGGACCTAATCATCACAAGTATACAGTCAAATTGACAAAGAGAGAGCTCTTACCTCTCAAACATACTTTAGATGCATTATACTCACTAGACCAAGTGTACTACAAAGTGAAGATGTAATGAAGAAATTAAAGAACAGCAAACAGAACAAAAAGGAGTATTAATCTCTCTTGCTCATCATCTCCTGAAAGTATCACAGTTATTATAAACAATCTTAATAATTGTAATGTGTGGAGACTTGATATACAGGACACTTCATCGAACAGTACGTGTGTATTCAAATTATCAGATATACTAAAAAACTAATAAAACAATAAAGACACTAGAGCTGCAGTCCTCTTCACTTATTGGTGGTATCAAACAAGTCAGTCTCTTTAATAATAAAACACTTGAAGATTTAGTGTTTTCTAATATTACTGATATCACAGATGAAGATATGACTCATTTATCTACTATGTTATCAAGTAATACAACTTTAAAAGAACTACGTCTCTACAACTGTAACATCACTGATAATGGAGTCCGACATATCCATGAAGGACTTACTAAAAACCAAACACTGACTACATTAGACATTGGATATAATGATAAGATCACTTCAGATAGTACCAGTACAATAGCTGATCTAATAGAAACAACTACATCACTGACATGCCTATGTCTCAATGATACTTCACTGAACGATGCTAATATAAAGACAATATATACTTCGCTTACTAAAAATACTTCAATACGGAAGCTATACTTGTCAGAACAACATAAAGAGTATTGTAAGGAGTTAGACAGTTATCAAGTTATTAAAGACAGACTTGAGTTTTGGCATAGATATTGGTAATAATAGTAAGTAGTTTGTTTGTTTATTTTTAATCTGTCTTCTTGCTCAGTTTTATTTCTCTTTAAATTTCTTTCTGACTCTATCTTCTTTTCTCAGTTTTACTAATAATTTTTTCTAACAAAGTACTAGACAATTATAAATAGAGCAGTATAGTAATGCTGTCAGTTTAGTCTTAGCACTATGGGTTTAGTTTAGTCTTGTATATCCAGTACCTTATTCCTAGAGGGACTAGTTATGCAAGACAAAGTTTATTTATAGTACCACAGTTGTAGTAATGAGATTCATAGCTTGTTGTAGTTTCCTTTGTTATACACAGGAGAGCTCTAGAGTGAGATGTGGGAGATAAGTCTTAAAACAGTGATACTTTGAGTCTACATTTAATTGTGTGTAATAATTTTAATAACTAACGTAATAATCTCTAAAATTAGTATGAGTTAAAAATTACTTTGCAATGGGACACTATTTTTGACTATGAACATCACTAAACTGCTTAAGTCACTACATTTAGTAGACAGTCTGTATATGTTCATTGGTATAGTAACCACATAGTTAGTAAACAGTAAAAGCTTCCTTTCTTCTTCAGTGTGATGCTTTGTATTGTAGTGTGTTAATGTAATATAGTATATTACTAGTATTCTACATACTAACTCTTTTATAACAACAGATCTAGACACTTTATATACGAAACACTGAATTGGATGATGACTGTGTATCCAAATTGTCAGAGATACTAAAAGCTAATAAAACAATAAAGAGACTAGAGTTACGGTCCTATACGGTTTTAAACAAGTCGATGATATTCTCTCTGCTATCCTTGAGGAGTTAGTACTGTGGCATGTTACTGGTATCACAGATAAAGATATATCTCACTTGTCTAACAAGTTAGCTGCTAATGAGTCTTTAAAAAATCTATGGCTCTCCTACTGTAACATCACTGATATTGGTATCCAAAATATTTGTGAAAGACTCACTAAAAACAAAACACTGACTGAGTTGAACATTGGAGGAAATGATCAGATCACTTCAGATAGTACCGGTACAATAACAAATCTAATACAAACAACCACATCACTGACAGTTTATGATACTTCATTAAATGATGATGATATCATACATCACTTACTTACGAAACTAAAAAATCTATATTTAACAAGGAGAATTGCATGAAACTAGCCAGCTATGAAGATATTAAAGACAGACTAGATTTCTCCTGTTACTGAGTTATTTTTAAATTTGTAATTTTACTCACTTTTATTTTTACTTTCTTTGTCTTCTCTTGACTCTATCTTTTTAGATTTACTAAAGTATCTTTCTCTAACAAATTAGTAGACAATTAAAAATATGTATTGAGCAGCTTTGCTCAGGACTTACTTCTCTACTAGCTTCATACATTTTACTGTGAGCTGGCAGGTGCAACATATAAAAAGAGTAATAAACCAGTCCAAAAAAGCACATTAGTTCAATTGATACCAGTATAATACTACTAGTACTTCTTATATATTGCATTCTAGAGTTGTGAAGATTATGCCCAGTGACATATTACATTGTCATTATGGTATTCTCTCTCTCAAGTCTCTTCAATATCCTATTAGCGTAGCACAACTACTCCATTGCATGAAGAGCAAGTCGTTTCACAGAGAGGCTAATTATCATAAAATTTACTGCACAGACCTTTACCTAAGAAGCAATTTTTCTTTCTAAAAGCTACACCATGCTACAATTAACTATAATCTTGAGGTTTTTGCTAGTGCACTAGTGCTCTCAAAATTAACCAGTAACATCTCATGTGCTAACACTATCTTAAAAGACTTTTATAAGCATAATTTTATAGACTGTATGAGCATAGTTGATTTCTTGATAGAAACCGTTCCAAATACTGTCCCTCGGCCTGTCTAACTCAGGGAGAAGACAGCGAATGAAGTAACTCTGATCAGTTATTACAGAAAGAGGGGGTGTCCTCCTAGAGTTTCTCGAGCCACACCCTTTCTGTTAGGAATGGGTGTGGCGTTCCAGACTGGACCTTCTGTACTAACAAAAGAGTTCTGTAATCGAAGCTAAAGGACGCGAGAATGAAGACAGCTATGTTTGTTTGAGACCTCCAATAGAGTCCTACAAGAGAATGTCCCTAGAAGAAGGGCTGGCAACACCAGATTAATGGATTGTACCATTCTATATTTCACTATGAGACTGAATGGATTTACCTCCATCCTCTCAAGTGTGTCCTACATCTATATAAAAATAGCATTATCATCACAGAACCACAAATGTCTTTCCACTTCCAAAAACCTCTACATTTATAGTTAACGTTTAAATGTAGAAACATGTACATTAATATCTAAGTAACCTTACATTTAATCAACTATATGACCTCTATATACATGTACTATCTTGCAAACTGATTTCATTTAATATTTTTCTTTAATTCTAATCTCACAGAAGAGATGGACTTTATTTTCTTGCTACTTCATCAAGTCCTTATCTTCCTGGTGATCATAGTAGTCCAAACAGAAGTCCAAAAAAGGGTACTTTAACAAAATATACTAAGTTAAACCAAATATTTAGTGGACACTTTTAAACAATAATTACTGGGGTTTTTCTCTCCTCTATATTAGCTGTTATATATATGTGATGTACCTGTCAAAGAAAACAATGTATATAAACAGTTGATGATACGAGAGTACCCAAGTCTATTTTGACACAGGTTAGTTGAAAAATAAAGTATTATATCCCTAAACTATTGTATCTCATGGTAATGTAGTTTAAATGAAACACAGCAGTAGTTATAAATAATAAATTACTCTCCTTTCTTTTCTCTTCAGTATTCAGAACCTAATCTAGGTGAAAAAAGAGAAATTCTCAGCTTGAAAAGTACCTTGATGACGAATTAGATACGATTCGACAAGCTTTTCAAATTCGTCTCTCTCAAATTGAGAAGCATTATCAACGTCAGTTAGTATCAATGACCTCAAATAATAATCTGCAAAGAACTAAGATTAACTCTTTCACTGAACCCGATAGTCTACCAAGAAATCAAGGTCACATGAGAAGAGCTAGTTGGCATGGCAACTTAGAACCGTGTGAAAGAGAGCAGTCCATTTATGATTCCCTTAGTACTGGATTTGAGAGTGGTTCTGAAGAGAGCCTCTTGTCTTCTGTAGCAGACAACAGCTGCTATAACGAGGGAACAGAGACATCAGAACCTGACAACAAAAACATTGATGATATTGATGAACTTCATAAACCAAGACTAGCTGACTTTATGCCAACGGAAAATGAGGCAGCTTCTCTCTCTGGTGATGCTAAAGACTTGATCCAGAGCAGGATCCAAGAATATAAGTCTCGAATGATAGAGTATCTTATGGAAAAGGCAGCGCTACAAATTACAAACATGGAAAAGAAGTTTGATGAAAAATTAAGAACACTTCAACGTCAACAGTCAATGCAGCCTTCACACATCGGTCACGCACGATCAGAAACATTTGTATAGAATAAAAACAATCATTAGACATTCATAATTAATTCCTGTATATCACTGTGAACAAGAACTAGTTTTCCATTTGTCTTGTATGTGTGTATGTGTTATCATAACTCTTTATCTTGATGGACAGACAAGTATAAAATAATAACTTTATGTTTTGTTTACATGTATAATATTAACAATACATTATTGGACACATGTATTTGTTATATTTTAACAACTAACTTTTGTAGTATCTCTTAATAAAAGGAAAACAATCATAATTGTTAGTGTTCCACTTTTTGCTTAATAAATGATTTTAATATTAACCAGTTAAACTGATAACAGATCATGTGACATGTATTGTTATATAGTTGTATTTACTGATAGTATGTACAATGTGTATAAATCATTTATTAAACTATGTTTGTTTCTACTAATACATTTACAACAGTTTATAATGATGATTAATTTAATATAATGTCATTATTCATTAAGTGTCACATAACAACTAGATCTCCCAAACAGCTAGTATTCAACAACCTTATCCTAAATTTGCTTAGCTAAACAACTGTCTAAGCTACCTAGCAGCTTCACATTGTGCAGACAACATCATAATCAGTCACACACCTTCAGAAAACATTTGTATAGAATGAAACAACTTTTTGACATTCATAATTAATACCTGTATACTGTATACTATATACTTTGAACTAGAACTAAAGGAGAGAATCATTATTATTATTGTTGATCTCATTTGTTTTAATAAATGTAACAGAGTTGTCTTCTTCTCATCTAGAGAACTTAACATCTCTATCTTGTCAAGTGTTGCTTCACTGATACATTTCTCACTAAACAATAGCTGAGATACTTTCACTGGATCGCTGTAACAATGTATCTATTGTTAGCATGCATGTACAATGTGTATAAATCATTTATTAAATTTATTAAATCATATATATATATATATTGTACATCTGTACAATCTATCTCTCTTGTTTACAATTATATCTTTAATTAAATTATAGTTACTTATTATAGCCAATATGTAACAATGAACTCCACCCAATAGTTTGCATATGTTCTGAATACAATTTTGATGTTATTATTCATTAGGTGATATAACTTGTAATATACACTTTATCTTGGATACATCTATATTTTTACATGTATAATTAACAATACATTATTGGACACATATAGTTGTTATACTTTAATAACTAACTCATGTAGTATCTAGTTGTATTTACTGTTAGCATGTACAATGTGTATAAATCATTTATTAAATTATGTTTGTTTCTACTAATACATTTACAACAGTTTACATGAACTATTGATAGCATTGTTGGTATTGTTTATAAATCAGATAGGTCTGGAAATATAGCTAATATTAGAAATATAACTAATATAATGAGCTCCACCCAAAACTATTATCTGTTTGTTGTTCTAACACCAAATAAAACTTGTTTATAATGATGATTAATTTAATATAATGTCATTATTCATAAAGTGATACATAACAACTAGACCTCCCAAACAACTAGTATTCATCAACCTTATCCTAAATTTTGCTTAGCTAAACAACTATCTTAGCTAACTATCATAAATGGAGGCATCACATTGTGCCTTCAGAAACATTTGTGTAGAATAAAACAATCATTAGACATTCATAATTAATTCCTGTATATCACTGTGAACAAGAACTAGTTTTCCATTTGTCTTGTATGTGTGTATATGTTATCATAACTCTTTATCTTGATGGACAGACAAGTATAAAATAATAACTTTATGTTTTGTTTACATGTATAATATTAACAATACATTATTGGACACATGTATTTGTTATATTTTAACAACTAACTTTTGTATATAGTTGTATTTACTGATAGTATGTACAATGTGTATAAATCATTTATTAAACTATGTTTGTTTCTACTAATACATTTACAACAGTTTACATGAACTATTGTTAACATTGTAGGTATTGTTTATAAATCAGATAAGTCTGGAAATATAGCTAATATTAGAAATATAACTAATATAATGAACTCCATCCAAAACTATTATCTGTTTGTTGTTCTAATACCAAATAAAACTTGTTTATAATGATGATTAATTTAATATAATGTCATTATTCATAAAGTGATACATAACAACTAGACCTCCCAAACAACTAGTATTCATCAACCTTATCCTAAATTTTGCTTAGCTAAACAACTATCTTAGCTAACTATCATAAATGGAGGCATCACATTGTGCCTTCAGAAACATTGTGTAGAATAAAACAATCATTACACATTCATAATTAATTCCTGTATATCACTGTGAACTAGAACTAGTTTTCCATTTGTTTTGTATGTGTGTATATGCTATCATAACTCTTTATCTTGATGGACAGACAAGTATAAAATAATAACTTTATGTTTTTGTTTACATGTATAATATTAACAATACATTATTGGACACATGTATTTGTTATATTTTTAACAACTAACTTTGTAGTATCTCTTAATAAAAGGAAAACAGTCATAATTGTTAGTGTTCCACTTTTTTTCTTAATAAATGTTTTAATATAACCAGTTAAACTGATAACATATCATGTGACATTTATTGTTATATAGTAGAATTTACTGTTAGTATGTATAATGTATATAAATCATTTATTAAACTATGTTTGTTTCTACTAATACATTTACAACAGTTTACATGAACTACTGATAACATTGTAGGTATTGTTTATAAATCAGATAGGTCTGGAAATATAACTAATATTAGAAATATAACCAATAGAATGAACTCCACCCAAATACCATTGTCTTTTTGTTGTTCTAACACCAAATAAAACTTGCTATGATGATGATTAATTCAATAATAATGTCATTATTCATAAATTGTCACATAATAACTAGACCTCCCAAACAGCTAGTATTCAACAACCCTACCCTAAATTTTGTTTAGCTAAACAACTACCTAAGCTACCTACCATAAATGCAGGCTTCACATGTGCAGACAAACATCACGATCAGTCATATACCTTCAGAAACATTTCTATAGAAATGAAACAACCTTTTTGACATTCATAATTAATACCTGTATATTAGTGTGAACTAGAACTAGTTTTCCAAAGAAGATAGTTATTATTATTATTGTTCTCTTTTGTTTAATAAATCATTAAATATAATCAATGATATAACATAGTTGTTGTACTTTAGTAATTTTTAACTGTTTGATGTAATTGATATCATATAAAGTACATCTGTACAGTGTACCTCTCTTGTTCACAATTATATTATTAAATAAATTATAGTTTTTTATTATAGATAATATGTAACAATGAGCTCCACCCAATAGTTTGCATATGTTCTGAATACAATTTTGATGTTATTATCATTAGGTGATATAGCTCGTGACATGCATTCTATAATTATCTTAAATGCATCTTTATTTTTACATGTATAATATTAATAGTACATTATTGGAAATATGTATTTGCTGTATTTTATCAAATAATTTTTGTAGTATCTCTTAATAAAAGGAAAACAATCATAATTGTTAGTGTTCTACTTTTTTCTTAATAAATGATTTTAATATAACCAGTTAAACTGATAACATATCATGTGACATGTATTGTTGTATAGTTGTATTTACTGTTAGTATTTACAATGTGTATAAATCATTTATTAAACTATGTTTGTTTCTACTAATACATTTACAACAGTTTACATGAACTACTGATAACATTGTAGGTAATGTTTATAAATCAGATAGGTCTGGAAATATAACTAATATTAGAAATATAACCAATAGAATGAACTCCACCCAAATACCATTGTCTTTGTGTTGTTCTAACACCAAATAAAACTTGCTATGATGATGATTAATTCAATAATAATGTCATTATTCATAAATTGTCACATAATAACTAGACCTCCCAAACAGCTAGTATTCAACAACCCTACCCTAAATTTTGTTTAGCTAAACACAACTATCTTAGCTAACTATTATAAATGGAGGCATCACATTGTGCCTTTAGAAACATTTGTATAGAATGAAACAATCATTAGACATTCATAATTAATTCCTGTATATCACTGTGAACAAGAACTAGTTTCCATTTGTCTTGTATGTGTGTATGTGTTATCACAACTCTTTATCTTGATGGACAGACAAGTATAAAATAATAACTTTATGTTTTGTTTACATGTATAATATTAACAATACATTATTGGACACATGTATTTGTTATATTTTAACAACTAACTTTTGTAGTATCTCTTAATAAAAGGAAAACAATCATAATTGTTAGTGTTCCACTTTTTTCTTAATAAATGATTTTAATATAACCAGTTAAACTGATAACATATCATGTGACATGTATTGTTATATAGTTGTATTTACTGTTAGTATTTACAATGTGTATAAATCATTTATTAAAACTATGTTACTACTAATTCTACTAATACATTTAACAACAGAAATACATAGAAATATAACCAATAAAATGAACTCACTCCAAATACATCCCACTTAACACAACTATCTTAGCTAACTATTATTACATCACATTGTGCTTTAGAAACATGTGTATAGATGAAAACAATCATTAATAATTATCCTGTATATCACTGTGACCAAGAAACTAGTTTCCATTGTCTTGTATGTGTGTACTGTGTTATCAACACTCCTTTTATCTTGATGGACAGAAAAGATAAAATAATAACTTTAATGTTTTGTTTAACATGTATAATATATCATTATTGGACAGCATGTATTTGTTAATTTTAACAACTAACTTTTGTATATCTCTTAATAAAAGGAACACAATCATAATTGTTAGTGTTCCACTTTTTTCTTTAATCAATGATTTTAATATAACCAGTTAAACTGAATCACATATCATGTGAATGTCGTTATTATATATTTATTTACGTTAGTATTTACATGGGTATAAAGATCTTATTAAACTAGTTTCTAATAACACACTGGAAACCGTTTACATGACAACTACTGACATTGTAGGTATTTTTATAAATTAGATAGGTCTGAAAATATAGCTATATTATAGCCAATATAATATGCTCACCCAAAAGCAATTGCTCTGTTTAGTGATGATGATTAATTTTAATATAAGTCCATTATTCATTAAGTGTCACATAAACAAACTGGACCTCCCAAAGACTTTTATTTAATTTAACACTACCCTGAAAGTTTGATTTTGATTCATTACAATAGGTAATTCAGGAAATTAGGTGAGTAATCAGCTGTCATATTATGTAAATGAATGCTTTATTTTATTAATTTCTTAGATATTTTTAATGTCTGATGAAGGTTCCCACTAAACATGAACTACTCAATTTATTAGCTGATATTAGTTACTTGTGGCCTGAGATTGGCTTATCATTCAATGTTTCAGACAGTGTTTTGGGTGGTTTAAAACACAGCCAAGAGGGAACACTGTCAAACTTGCTGAAGTAATTGATAGCTGGTTAACTACCTACTGAGCCACATCTTGTTACCTGGGAAACAGTGATTACTGCCATCAAAGGTCCTATTGTTAATCAAATGAGGAAAGCTAATGAATTACGTCAATACTTAACTAAAGTAAATTGATATAACACTAGCAAACTTGTTGTGTATTTAATTTTCATTTCTACAGCACTTTCAAAGTCTTTGGGTCAAAGCATCACAAATCTTTATAGTGAAAGATGTATCAGTGAAACAACACTTAATAAGATGGAGACACTAGAAAGGCACTTTAGATAGAAAAAGACAATTCTGTTATCTGCTATACACACAGTAATATCTTCAGATCTAAGAAGTTTGAAACTATTCATACAGTACTGTCCGAGTTTGAAGAGACAAACCTTTATCTGAGATGCTTACCAGTGAATATGGTAAGGTCAATACTTGACAACTAAACATTTACAGTTTTGCTAATAATGAATTCTATTCTTCTAACTAATCTAGCTGAAATGATTACTGATGAACATGTGAAAAGATAATATTCAAACAGTAGTATGACAGATCATAGTGGTCAATAAGTCATGAGTAATCATGCCAGTGACCCAATACAGGCTACAAAAAAATCAGAAAACCCAAAGGATAATGTTGAATATCAGGTTGGTAGCAATCACGTTGCTTAAATGAAGACTTTTAATTGTTCTTAAGCGGTCTACTAAGATGGCAGAGTTGAATTTAAGAAAGCAACCTCTTGAAAATAAGAGAGATCACAAGCGGAGTTGAAACAAGATAAGAAAGGCTTGATTCTAATGGTAAAATGTGCTTATTTGATTAATGTTTTGTTTAAGAAGCTAACATAGAATAATTAAATGTGACAAATACATCCACTCCTTCTTTGAAATATGCCATACCATATAGCAAGAAAAAATAGTGTGATCTTATTAAAAGTTTGCTAAAATCAACCTATAAAAATGCCATTTCAGAAACAAATCATCAAATTATTCCTCATTAAATTAACTTTGCTATATATACTGTGTTAAATTAACACAAAATACGTTTCATATGACTTAATTTTTACATAATCTTCATTTCATGAAAATTAATCCATCAAAGAATGCCTGTAACCCTTAATATCTATGAAATGGATGAAAAATTATTTCTTTTCTAGCTCAAACATTACAAGATGACCAGATGACAACAGTTAATGTCCAAGAGGGTAGCAGCAATAAAAGAGCACATAATGATAAAATGCATCACAATGATTATGCCAGTGACATATATACGTTGTCATTATAGCACTCTCTCTCAGTCTCTTCAATGATCCTATTAAGGTAGCACACTACTTCAAAGAGAGGGAGTCATTTCACAGAGTACATGAATAATGAAAAACTACAGGCACAGTTTCTGTCTACAGAAGAAGCAACACTTCTCCTATGAAAGTCTATACGTCTGCTGTACATCCAACTATTTATAATTTGGCGATATTTTGCCAGTATCTGTTTAAAACACGCTCATACTGTACATGTGCAAAGGCTATCTTGAACGACTTCAGTGAGTAAATCTGATTTTTGTAGTGATTTGTTATAGCAAATATTTAGGAGATGTATTTCCTCAAGAGAATCATAAGGAGGATGGTAAGCAAATTTCTTCTACATACAAAGATGATTGTCACTCATTTCAGACCATCACCAACTTAGTGCTTCCACGTCCATTTCAATACACTTTTGATCAGATGAAAGCAACCCTTGGAGCCAATTCACACAGTAGCACCTCTCATCGAAGCTGGTATTCCTTCATTAGAAGACTCTCAAAATGTATCTTCGAAGATGCTCCAAGAGTTAAAACCTCAATTATCATCAGCCAAATCATCAATGATATAATTGGAGCTTGTTGAAGACAAAATGCACAATTGTTAACATATGTTGTTGGAGGCTATTGTTGAGCAATATAACATCACAGATGCTAACCACACATCATACTTTTCAAGAAAGCAGTTTTGATACATTCTGTGAGAGCGTTAGACTTAGTGTATGCTGTAAAAAAAGCTTCAAAGAGAATCTCGTCATCTCATCAGCTCATCTGTGAGACTATTGAATTTTGTTTTGGAGTGGGAAGTAGACAAAATATACTTTAATCACATCAAAGACTTGATGTCAAAAGCCTTTGAAGATATGGCTGAGTCTGTTCAAGTTAGAACTATTAATGAAGGCAACTCTATCATGTTACCTGCTATGCTCCACACCATATGATGGATATTCTATTAGTGACAGCAAAGGAAAATCTTAGCCTATTGAAAGATATGGGAAATAATCAAAGCTCACTATTGGTTACCAAACAATTTATGATAAACAAAATGATGAGGGTAATGGATTAATTATAATAAAATTGGACAATGGTTACTATATGTACATTTATTGTTTTTTAACACAAAGGTTTGAAAAGTCAGCTGGAAGTGCATAAAAAAGATCAGTAGATTCAGAAAAGTTTTATGGAATTAGAAGGGACATGTATATGTACTTGTATTGGTGTGTAAGAGTAATTACAATACTCTATATAAGTAGTTTAGACCTTATGTTGTATGTACTTATGTAGGGATTTTGAAGTTATGCATAATTATAGTCCTACTTTGTTACTGTCTGTGTCAATTTCAATTTTAAACTAGCCAAAAGAAATTAGCATTAATATCACTTTCTGTGACATATGATCACAACTGATTAATCATTAAGTTATATTTATAATATTATAAGACTAGAATTGCTGTCTACAATTAGAATATTATTATTGTTTATTTACTCTATAGCTTTACAGCAACAGCAAGAGAAGAAAACCATGACAAATTGACTCTATTGAAGGTATTTTCTACACAGTGGCTTTAATATCGCTGTACAAATTCCATGGCTAACATTGTGTATTGTCAAGCTCTTTATTATTAATTACATGATCTAATAGCTTCTTACAATATGTAGTTACCATAGCTAACTGTTTTTCTATAGAAACATCTATAGAAACATCTATAGAAACAAAAACAGATTAAAGAAGACATCGTAAATCCATAGTATAGTCAGCTAATGAGGAAGGAGCATTACATTCACATGTAGTCAATTGTATTAATAGAAATATAGTCATGTCCAGCTTCAAGTGAGAATTATGTGCTCTTTCCTCTTAACTATGGGTTTCTATCTGATTATATAAGTTGGATAAAGTGTCATATATGGGTGAGATGCCCTTCTTTATTATTGGTAATAGATGGCACTAGATGTACTAACTATAACAACTATTTTTGTATAGAAACAAAGGCAGGAGAAGCCGTTGTCTTCCTTCTGAGAACTATAAGCTTTTTGATCATTGGTTCATATGGAGAAGTGTCTGAGTTTATTCAAGTTGCACCTAAAATTTATACCAGGTGATCAAGAAGGGTCTAATAAATGGCTTGAGAGGGATTTAGGCCTTTATTAGGAGAAGATGAAAAATACGTGATTGAATAAAACAGACTGTGTCAGTTTATTCAGAGCTTCAAGAAAGACAACACCCAAAGATTACTAAGAAAAAAAAATTAACCAACTGCCAGCAAATAAAGGAAAGAGAAACTGTAT
>NW_024534396.1:0-21451 GCF_016097555.1 Gigantopelta aegis
CCAAGACAAATAATTTCTGCCTAGGCATTATTAATTTCATCCCCCCTGTACTGTAGGTGAATAGATTGAATTGATCGAGGGATGATATAATGATAATTATGAACTAATAATAATAATAATACTCATAATAATCTGCATGAATATATTATACTTACCCCTGTCCTTTTAAAGAGCAAATGTAAAATTTGAGATTAAACAGGGCCTCCCCTATAATTCCTGTCCTTATTTCATTCATAATACTCAAATCAACACAACTGAGGGGACACATAACAATCAAATACCCTTACTCCTAAAAATTCTCTTCTCCCAAGTGAGGAGGTGAGAGCTGTGTGCCGATGAACCACTTGATTCTCTAACTCTACACCTTTCAATTGATGAACAGTTAAAATGTCTACGTCCTTCCTTCTACAGATAATAAATTAAAGAGAATTATTAATATATATATAATATCATTAATATATATAATATATATATATTGTAAGGCATTACCACTACATTTGGAAGTGACCATGATAGTAACCATTATGAGTGGTAGTTCCATTAAATACTTCCCAGTCGATCATAGTTACCTCTCTAAGCGTAAGTTGCGATCATTCCATGCAAAGCGATGTGCTACAAAAATAAAAAAGATATGGTCCCCATATGTTCAAGTGATATCTACTTGTGTCTTAGATAACAGTCAATCTAATGTCACTTCCTATTGACCCATTCCCACATTTCACACTGCATAGCCAAGCCCATGTTCTCAGTACCAGTGACTGCCATTCAGCCACACCCAATTCATAACATACAGGCCATTTTCTGTAATTCTAGGGGAGATCCAAATTCATCTCTGTTAGTACGTGGATTACCATCTGAATCTCGCCAAAATGAGGAAAAAGATTTGAAGAAAATGCCTTAGGTTCCAATAAGTATATGTTTGTCATTTATCACATGACTACCATGCGTGTAGGATTTCATGTTTAACAACTAATAAATAAAGTGTCATCATTAGTATTGTAAAGGCTGATGGACAGGAAATTCACATATCCAGCAATCGGTCTAAATTAATACAATCAACAAACAATATAAGACATTACTGTTATTAGACAACATAGTAATAACTTGTGACAACCACAGAGAATGTACTAATTTATTTTTGACATAAGAAGGTCACATGAGAGTCATATCACTTTGTTAAAATATTTACAAAGGATTCTTGAGTTATGATATCACATTTGTAGACCATTTTCACTGATGTCAAAATTGTCAAAGTAATTATAAGTTATTTGTGCTCCAGTTTCAACTGCTTCTCTTGTTACTATATAAACTTCCTCCGCTCTCATATGTAATACTAGATGATTACAGTGTCCTTCTGAGTTGTTAGTTTTCACATATACTAGATAGCTCATCCGTCTTACCTGTCAAGGACTACTTTCCATTTGACAAGATGCCTGCAAAGGCATTGTCGGATGGACTACTCCCATCACTGTTGCTGACACAAGTAACAGATAAATCAATAGCAGAAAACGTTTTTAAACAGAAAGTCAGTATTGCTCACTCCAATTCCATCAGTACCAACCTCTTCACAACTACTACTGCTACCATTACATTGGATAACATCTCTGAGTAATATAATAATAATAATATTATTTATGATTACCTAAGATATTATACAAAAGAAACATATGGTACCAACTTACCACAACCAAAACTACAAAGTCTATGGACACATGAACAGCTGTGACAATTAATATACACAAATGTACAGTACTTATTTGGGTTGAAACAATGTTAGGTAAAAAAAACAATTAACACTAATTTATAATGGTGGAGGAGTTCATCATTAATGGATACCTTCAAATGATTGGATGGACTTGTATAAAGTGGTCCACACATTGTAACATAGCACAGTAGTAGACACCTGATAGGAGGAGGAGGTATTTGAAGGAAAGAATTTGATTGTTAGTACATCTTATAAAATGAAATAAAAAAAGATTTTTAAAATTTTAAAAGTAAACGAATAACATTGTTTATATTCAGTCATGCCATAAATGTTGATGTCATAGATGGTTGTTTAATTGTGGCCATGATCAAAGGAGATATGATTAAATTTACTATGAATATCTGTACCATAATTATTACTTATTAAAAACATTAGTAGTTGTCTATATGCTAATATGGTATGATATTTCTTATCACTAGGACTATTAACATACAAAATTGAAGATTGTTGTAAATAAATGAATTAACCTTTCAGTAGAAGGGAGCATTTGTTGGTCTCACCATTAAAGCAGACTCAGAAATGTTTTCAATCTGGTACAATTATGTTCTATGTATAGTATACACATTATTATAACATTATGAAACATGAATTCTGGATTAACATTGAGGTGCTTTTTAGCAATGAAAGAAATAAAAAACACTTGTACAAGTAAATAAACATACTTGGATTATTGAGTTTTGTATTAGTATAGCAAGCCTAATATGGAAAAGTAAACATTAGCATGGTTGACCTCACTTAAACTTTAGTATATCATCATTTGTTCTATAATGTACCCAGTTTGAACAGAGTCATCATAATAAAAGTAATACGAAATGGTTGGTTGGCTTGTCTTTTTATTACATGATGAAATGGCTCCACTTGTGACACCATATTTGATCTAGTATATTAAAGAGAGAAATCATGTGGAATAACTTTTCTTTTAAACTTCATTGTAGAATTATTTGATAACAAGAGGGATTGTTAGCTTCTATCACTTCTGTTCCGATCTGTTGATGTTTTATTTTTTTTTTTTTTCTCCAATCGCATGAGAACAATGATTTGATCTGAAATAGAAGTAACAGTACTTTCAGCCGTAAACATCTTAACAAGATAAACTTATGTATTAATTATAATTAGGTCCCACCTATTTAGCCAAACCCTTTATTCTAACGTATATTTGCTGTTACGTGGAAGTAGGCGTGAGAGATATTGGGTTCACTACTCTGTATGAGTAACTACTGCAGTGTCCCTTGTATGCATGGTATCCACTGGCACTACACGATATTCGCTGGTAACTACATGGTATCCACTGGTATTACTACAGTGGTATCCACTGGTAATAACTACATGGTACCTACAGTCGTAGTTCGTGTACCACTGGCAGTTGCACATGGTATATAACGGCATGTGGTAAGACAACTTGTAAGCTTGTAACTCTCGTGCCTACTTTATCTTTTTAAATCCTAAAAAGTATGCAAAAATTTTAAAAAAAATATTCATGACTCACAACCAAACACAAGCAGGAGTGTTTTGAAAAATATAGATTATTTATTCTGTTCTGTTTTGTAAATGCAAACAAGCTATTCAAAGACGAGTTTGTATTTAAAAGATGTTCTTTTTCGAGAAGGAAGAAAGGCACTTCCCTTTGTTACATACAGTGTACACTGTGAAAAGTAATTGTTGTTGATTTAACCATTACTTGGTTATATAGATATTTGCAATTGTAAACTTAAAAAAAGTAATCATAATACTATTTCATCACTAATATAATACTGCTTATGTAGCTAGATCAATATGAATTTATAATAGTATAAAATAGTATTATGTGTACATTTTATATATGTAAATCATATAACACTGTATTAGTTAAATCAACTAGTCAATTTTACTGTGTTATGAGGCCTTTTATGAACTCTTAATCCTAAAGTGATTTAAGTGATTCCAGATTTATAATTGATGATAAATTTACTTACTGGATTTGACTCCACTTCAGTTTGAGATTGAAGAATGGCTGAAATGAAATAAAATAGATTATATGTTGTATTTTAATAACTTTAACCCAATGATTTGATTCCAATTCCACTTGATCGGACTGAAGCAAAGAAAAACATACCTGTTCACTCGACATTTGACATTACAGTTAATGCCAATATCAAAATGACCTCTTCAAGTTTGAGCTTAGGGCTGCTAGTTAAAGCATGCACTTCACTCCTAGCTTGTTCTGTATTGAAAACCTTTGTATTAACATATACAAAAAATATTATTCAACATACATCTTGGGACTTAGGAGCTGCAAACAACTTTGTTGACAATTATGGATTGTATATATCCGTCCATTTGGTTTCATTAATGACTATAATTGGATTGTGTATGGGTTTGCAGTCAATGTTTTTCTCAATCGGCAAACAACAAGGGTACCAACACGAACCTTTTTATGACTGGAAACCTAACAAAAGACATGAAGTCATGATATCAAGACAAAACTGTTGCTATTAGTTATTTTGAGTTTATTATTTGGTTGAGCTAGGGAATTGGAACTGTTTGCAGCTGAAGTCCTTTCTGTCCCATGATTGTGTTTCTTGTTTAAATAATCTTTGTAGTTTTGACCAATTTTCAAGTACCTTTATTTTCATTCTGTATGGAATTAGACTATATAATGTCCGCAGAGTCGGATTAAAGTTGTTTTATATTATATCTAACTAGCTAGTTTTGAACAATACTTAGCGGGGACTTATCATATAATCTTAACTGTATTATACCGTTAAGGGTATAAATTTTCGTGGGGGGGGTTTAATTTCGGCTGTTATTCGTGGGTTGTTGTTTTTATCACGAAAAAAAAAATTTTTTAACTTATTATTCCACCCACGCATAATGCCCAAAGGGGGTTACCTCTTTTCTCTTTACAATGAAGTACTTTCCATCACTGCCTCCTAGATTTTCCTTGTATATATATTAACCTCTCTCACCAATGGATTCATTAGGAATAGCTAGCCTACTCTTTCGACAATCACGCTTTGTGTTCTGATACCACCACACCCATTAATTAATAACTTCACACCCACTCCACACTAAAGATGGAGACCAACGAATTTTAAATATAAAGCAAAAATTTAAAAAACACGAAAATTTGTACCTTACAGTAAGTAGTTTTAGAGGTATAGAGCTATATTATATAAGATTCATAATATCTTATGTGAGACAGTGAGAAATCAAATTACAGGAACGGGTTAGCTCTCTGGTTTATAGCCTAGTGGGGTTGGTGATTGTTCATGCATATTAAAATTTTTGTTGGTTAATTAAAAGATAATCCGCGCATTTAATAAAACCGGAATTGACCAAATGGACAGAAAAAGTAATACGATATGAGAGGTCTCGTAAGGATCGTGTTCCTAGTTTCTATTGCTTATTGTTTGTGGGTAAGTAGATATAATAGATAATGTATCCTCCATCTTTTACGTAACATTTACAAAAGGTAACAAATGTTATAGACAAAAATAGTGTAAAATATATTATTACAATGTAACAATGAAAGAATTAGAAAGATCATATCTTTTTTTCTATTAGCTTTCTCAGCAAGATCACTGACTGAAATTCTTGAATCTAGTGGCAATGTTAGTATTTGAAGTTGGAAAAAGCTTCACTCTCTCCTTGCTATTTTTATACTGGTCTAACAATGCTATGGAGCAAGATTCCAATAATTACATACCTGGTTCTACTATTGTAAATTCTGTCTTTAATATGAGTGTCACTAGATCTGATCTCAAGGTATCAAATGCTATGGTTGTCCAATGGAGGATTATACAAATGTAACTGTTGAATACTCTGCAAGTCATGTATTCTCAGTTCAAATTGAAGGTAAGTACTATCATTATTCTGGTATTATATTATCATTGAATTATGTGTGACTAAAGTCATATTCTGTTTTCTTCTATGAAGAAACCCTACAAAACTAAGAATTTTCCTTTTTTAGAGGCTGTCCATTTTACTGTCAAACCCATCTGATATTAATAAAGGGGTCAATGATATGTATATATATCTTGTCAAGCACAAGGAACTCCACCTCCATCACATATATATCATTGTATAAAGATGGTGAACTCTTTTTATCATCTATCAACTCATTTCCCTTTGGAAATATACTTCTTGGAACATATTTCACTTTTTTTCCTTTTGCGTCGTAATCAAACAGGCCAGTATTCTGTTCAACTTCTAATGTTTTACAAAGTAGAGGTGGAGCTACTGTTGTGGCTAATTCTACAGTGATGACACTTAACATTTATTGTAAGTATTAAAAAATACATGAGAGCATGAGCGTCTAATGAAGCTAGGACAGTCCTGACTAAAAGCAAAAAATATGTTTGTGATAGATAACCTTTTAGAATATATTATAGTACTATACTATAGTTATATTGACTGATATCAATGTTTATAGATATGTTAAATGCACTCTGCACTTAAGTGATGAATTCAGACATATTTTTTGTGTTCACAACTAGTGTCTTTTGTCATTGAATTTTCACAACTCTGTCAAGTATATATGATTATGTAGATGAATTCACATTGTAATATGATACAAATATTTTTAATGTTATTATATTCCTTTACAATAGTCCCTGCTGACTTCATTATTAAACCTGATTCAATTACTACTGAAGTTTGATTCTAGTGTTGTAATAAACTGTAGTGTGAAGGTAATCCTAAACCTACAGTATCATGGTACAATGGTTCCTTCTTTAATGACTGAAAGCGATCGGGTGACAATACTGGTTAAAAATCTAACTGATGGCTTTACCAATACTAGTATACTTACTATAGTCAACATTGGACTATATGATGATACAAATTATAGGTGTTCTGCACAAAAACAATAATTTTCAACCAGAAAGAAAATCACTGTTTTAAAATCATGTTATCTGTAAGTGTGTATTACTATTAACATTTAGTGTTTATCATCCAATTCTTGTAGATCCAGCACTTGTTAGCCGTCCATATACAACATAGTTGCTAATACAACAGAAA
This sequence comes from Gigantopelta aegis, assembly GCF_016097555.1. Lineage (NCBI taxonomy): Eukaryota > Metazoa > Mollusca > Gastropoda > Neomphalida > Peltospiridae > Gigantopelta > Gigantopelta aegis. The sequence goes on from NW_024534396.1 coordinate 6,764, forward strand.
CTATTTCCATTTTTTGTGACTTGTTTGGAGTTCCCCTTCCAAACGTGACTTGGTATTTTACTAACAGTAGTAAGTAAATGAGTAGTAATTATGTTAATTAAGTGATTGTAATTCTTCCTCCCTCTCTTCTTTAACTCTCTCTCCCAGTGGGTAAACAAGTAGATATAATAAAAGTGGACTGTTATATATTATCTTCAATACTCAAATAAATACCAGAAAGTTCACTTCCAATCTTACTCTGGTCAATATTACTAAAGACAGTTACCAAGGTCTGTACACTTGTCAAGGATTCAATGGAGTTATTGATCTTATCAATGTTACTAACACATCAACAATCAATCTCTTTGTACAAGGTAACGTATGTAAGCAAATTATCACCTTATAGGTGGTAATTAAATCTAAACAGCTCAAAGAAAGTTGTACTATTTGTTGTCTATTGGCATCAATTTTTGTACTCTTTACTATCTTACTATAGTCTTTATACATTGATATGGTAAATGCTTTTTAATTTAAAGTAATTTAATTAAAGTGTGAAGTATTAATTAATGGTGATATTGTTTGTGAACACAACGTGTGATTTTGGCCAGCAAGTGATTTCATTATTATTCTAGACATAGTATTGTCTCTTAGTGTTTGTAATTAATGATATTATAACCAGGAAGACATTTGCGATAAGATCCTTAAATTTGATTGGTCAGTTTCTCATTATGAGTTTTAATGTGTAAACATTATTTGCAGTGACGTACTATTAATTATGATAACAAACAGTCTAGTCCTATTATTATGTAATCTACTTTGTTGTTATGTAATGTACTCCTCCAGCTAGTGTGTGAATAGTGTTCTTAGAAAAGCAGACTAGTTTATTTTGTAATGACTTCAGTCTTCAAATAGCATCTGATTATTAGAGTATTCTCATGAAACTGACATCATATACAATACTATTGTCTATTGTCTGTTTGTTAAACAATTTAGTATTTTGTGTTAATGATAACTACTTCTGTGTTGTTCAGCCTTTGTTTTAATTTTATTTGCTAACTATCTCTCTCTCTCTCCTCTATAGTTCCACCTTTTGTAAAAACAGTCAGACCATCCCTCTTTAATCGTCTCCCAGGTGACTCAGTCTCTTTTTCCTTCACAATCACTGGGGCATCTCCTCCAGTCAATATCAGTAATAAATATGGAGGCAGTATAAAGATGATACAACATTTGTAGACCTAACAAGTGAGTTAATATGTGCAAGTACACCCTCAAAATCTCAGAAGCCACAATAGTGATGTCACAGATGGAAGCATTATGTAGCCCCAGCTGGTTGCTTTAGTGATTCAGTTACTATAGTGATGTCTTAAGCACTTGCTTTTATTACCAGCTTGTATAACTAAATCATTCTGAATTCTTTAGTAAGTTATATTTGAAGTTCAAAGGATCGTCAAATATAATTTAATTATAAAATTAGAGTATCCGGTACAATCTAACAACACTGACAAATAACTCTTTAACTCTACTACAATTTTTATTTTTGTTTTCAAATATGGGATGTTCTATCAATATGGTTAGTAGAACACACATATAAAAAACATATTGATTGGTAAGTACTCCATTAAAGATTCAAATCTCCTGTTATGGCCTCATATAGCAATATGACATATAGAATAGTGGACTATAATTATATACTTATAAAATGTGTTTTCTAGACTCCAGCAACACTCGTTTCCAGTTCTCAAGTGATCATCTTACTCTCAATATAACCAACTTACAAGTAGATGATGAAGGTTTGTATGTATTCAAAGCAACCAACTGAAGCTGGTAGTAGTCAAGATATGTACATGTTGAATATAGGAGGTAAATACTGGTCATTTGTAAAATAATTAGGTTTATGGAAAGATAAAGATAATGGATGGACGGATAGATGGTGAATGGATAAATAGAGGATTATAAATTAACAAACACAATAATATTAACAACTGGTTTTTTTGTTCTTTTATAGCTGTTCCAACCATTTTATCTCCTCTTGGACGTGTACCTGTTTACCATAGGAACATCAAAAGCATCTTTTCGCTGCTTATCACAAGCTGATCCTATAGCTATTACATCATGGTATATCAATGAACAGGGTTTTTCCTTAACGAGGGCAGCATTTTGATGGAAAATATTATGTGATGTCACATGACAATGGACTAGTCAATTAACTATTAACAACATCACATTCTCAGATGATGGAGAGTACACTTGTAGAGCCAGTAACATATTAGGTAGTACAAATTCATCACTAATACTAAGATAAAAGGTAAGTATTAGACAATGCATTAGACCACAGACTATTTAAGAAATATTAAATAATACTATATTACTATGACTATAAGTAAAATTTTGTTGCAACAAAGTAACAATATTATTTTCACCCACTAAAACATAGGACACTTTGTTTTACTTATTGTATCATCACATTGTATCTCTCTTATCTCCAATAGTCCCCCCCCAATGTAACCCTCACACCTTTACACCTTATTCGTCAACCACAGCAATTCATTCCAACTAAGTATGTACTGTACAGGCAATCCTCCAGTTTCCTTGTTGTGGTATACCAGTAATTCACAAGAACCCTTACAAAATTTAACCAATTCTCTGACTATTACTACCAATACTTTTTATGACTTGTCCTGGCTTGGCATTGACAAGATCAGTATTGCATGTCATTGCTGCTAACAAATATTGGGAGGGTAAGATTAAATGTCAGGGAGAGAATAATGTCTCTAATTTAATTGGAACTGTGGAGTACAGAGAAGCTTTTGTTATTGTACAAGGTATGATGGTTATAATTAATGTATTGTTAGAATTATGTTAATGTTATAATGTTAAAGCATTATTGCCTCTGCTCTCTCTCTCTCTCTCTCTCTCTCTCTTTCTCTCTCTCTCTCTTCTCTGTTTCCAGTTCCTCCCACATTATCAATAAATGGCTCAGATAATGTGATTGTTTTACTAAATACTTCTCTTCTACTTTCCTTTACAATCTATAATGCATCTCCTCCTGTAAGAACTAATAACATTAAATGGGTCTTCACTCCTACTAACAAACCACATGTCATTATTACATCAACACATGATTCTCGTTACAAATTTACTGATAATCTTTTAACACTTACTATCAATAACGTTACATTTGATGATGAGGGCATTTATCAGATTAGTGTGTTTAATGGAGGCAGGCAAAATGATGTGTCAAAGATTACTGTGATTGTTGAAGGTATAAAAGATGTATGGACGAATGACTGACTGTTGGAATGATGGATGGAATGAGTGGATGGTAATACATGAATGATTAATGGATGGATGGTAGATTGATGATGAACTGAACAATACATTCTATTTTTTCATTCTATTAGCTCCTCCACAATTGTACCCTCTACAGCTGAAGTATTGGTATTAAGGGGGACAATGTTATCCTTAATTGTACTGCTGTCTCTAAGCCATTGCACTCAGTTCAATGGAGAGGACCAAATGGAGCAATCAATGGAACAAGGTAAGACCTATTAAACATAACTATAAAAGTACATTGCATAGCTATTTAGATAGTATCGATATTAAAGGTGTTAGTAATGATTTAAAAGTGGAACAATTTTGTTATATTTTCTTTTTGTAGATTTTCTATAGCCGGACCAATACAACTACTCATCATTATGGTTCTTTACTTATATCAGATTTTCTCTATCAGATGCTGGTATGTATGTATGTACTGTTAGAAATAAACACGGACAAGATAATATTACTATTACTCTGAGAGTACAAGGTATCAGGAGAAATTTATAGACACAATTTAACTTGTTATGTTATAATAGATTCCTCCAAGGTTTATACTGTCACCTCAAGATATTGTGGCTCAAATAATGAGACAGTTTGTTTTGACATGTGGGGTTTATAGTTTTCCTCCATCAGAAGTGTTATGGCAAAAAGATAACAAACTATTACAAGTGACTCCACCTCTCTATGTCAACAATACACTTAACCCAGCTGGTGTAAGGGTTCGATCATCTCTCACCCTATCTAATTTGAATTATTCTAATAATGGGTCCTATTCTTGTGTTTTGCTTATACAAACCTAACCTGCTACTCTCTCTAGTTGTGTCTGATTTTGCCATACTTGTAGTAAATGGTATGTTTCTATGGTAACCATATCAAGTCTGCCATATATATTTCCACAGATCCAGTCACAATCACTCAAGCACTAATAACACTGATATTATCAATGAAGGAGATAATGTAAAAATAACCTGTCAAGCACAAGGTCGTCCTCAACCTAATATCACTTGGAATACTATTCAAGGACCAGGTCTCTTTGATATTATTACAACATTCCTATACATCCATCCAGTGGTGTCTATACAACTACATCTGTGTTGTCATTATCTAATGTATCATACTATGATATTGGCTTGTATGAGTGTCTAGCAAGTAATAATCCTTATGATACTGGGGCTGTTTTGGCCACTGATAAACACTCCTTCAAAGTCACAGTAATAGGTGAGGAAATACATTCCATTATAAAGCAAGTTCTTAACATTAGAGAGTATTCTATATTATGCACTTGGCTTATAAGTGAACTCCATTTTCTTTTCTAGTCTTTCCACAGTTACTTGTGAAGAATCCTCACATACAGCTCTACTCAATGAAAATATCACTTTTGCAGCAATGTTAACCATGTACCTATTAATATGGTTTACTGGGAAAGACAAGATAGTCTACTAATATTGGATGATAGTAACAAATATATCAGTCACTATAATAGTGGCAGTGGTAGGATTATATTAACTATTAACAGCTTGAACATAAGAGATAGGGGAACTATACATTGACAGTACTGACACCAGCTGGAAATATCTCAGCTAGTTTTTCTCTCTTCATGTTTATGGTAATTTTATTATGATCTAGTTTTAAATGATTTCATTTAGTTCTCTTCAAAAGCTTCACCCTCCATTTATACACCTTCTCCAACAACTTCCATTCAGTTAGAAGGTGGAACAAGCACTTCATTTGAATGTGTTACTGATGGTTTTCCAAAACCAAACATTATCTGGCTTTTTAATATTCTTTGATTACAGTAAGGACATATTCTCTCTTATCAAGTGAAAACTTGTTTTTTTTTTAATTTCAGGATAGAAGGTTCTCTACCTCTTTTGAAGTAATTCGAAGTTACAGAGATGGAGTTCCTACTTTTAAAAGTGTTCTTCAAGGCACAAATTTATGGGAAGATGACAATGGAAGATACATCTGTAATGTTACTAATGACTGGGGCAGTGTGATGCTATTATACAAGTTGAATGTGAAACCTGGTTAGTCACTATTATCACTATTACCATTGTCGCCATCACTTCTCTCACTGTTACCATTGTCATCATCACTTCTCTCATTGTAATGATTGTCACTGTCACTTCTCTCATTTCCAGTTAACTTTTGTGATCCTAACCCATGTCTAAATGAGGCTACCTGCTCAAATAAAAATCTTCTATCTTTGCCTCTGTGCTAATGGCTGGACAGGAATAAATTGTTCTCAAGGTAAGAATTTATTGTCATAACAGTAACATACAATTTCCTTTTTTTTCATCTTTCATTATTGCTACAAAGCCCTCTCCTCCTATGTTTATAAAAGAACCAAATACTACATATGTATCCAGGGGAGAAAGAGTTATATTATCTTGTATTGTTAGTGGTTATCCACAGCCAACCATTACATGGTACAAAAATGATGTATAATAGAGGGCGCTGAGGCCCCCTATTACCAGATCAGAGAACTAACGTTGGAGACTAGAGGCCAATACTACTGTGTTGCTATCAATTCTCTTGGAAATAAACATCTCAACAAAGCATATGTGAAAATTAAAGGTGATCTTTATTATAACTTGTCAGATTTAAGCTAACTTTTTTATACATGTTTGTCAGATATGTCCTACAAAAGAAATAAATAATATTAAACAATACTAACTTATGTATTTAACCCTGCAATTATTGTAATACCTTGAAATTAAATAAGCACTGTACAATGTACTCTGAGAGACAAGGATCATAAATAAATTGTATATTATCTTGTATAGGCTTAGTACAGTACAGAGCAGAATTTAATTTTAGCAAAGAATTTATTGATAATTATGTTATTGGTGATAAGACACTCCATTCTGTTGTCAGAAAGAGAAGTGAATAGTAATGATGACACTTATAAAGTAACTGAACAATATTTGAGCAAAATTGAAACAATAGTGAGTTAACATAACATGTAATTTCTCTTAACACTTTAATTATTATTATTATTATTTTATTTTAAGATTGATGAAGTTTTGAATAGATCAATTCATTCGTTTGAAGAAATGTTTCATATTATTGGTGTGCAAATCTTACGTTCAGAAAATATAACGTATGTTCCCTTTACAACATATTTAAACATCAACTATGTACTAAATTATATGATGTTAATATCATAGGTGTCTACTTCAACTATACCTGTTCTGGTCACTCTTGCATCTGAAGGTGGCAATACTTATTTGTTTTTGGCATTAAAAGCTATATTAACAAATTTATCTTCTATTCTTGCCAGAGAACTAACCTTTCAGATCCAGTTATAATTAAAGAAAACAAAATATCGTTCGATTTGGTATGATTATTTAGAAACTGGTGGTATTTTTGATCTTATATTTTTAGATGGCTGTCCTGATAACCCAACTATCAATCCGTCTCCTGATAATGATCCAAATCTGGTATTTAGGCTCAATTGGACAGAGACGGACATCAGTCAATCTCAGACTCTCAAGTACATTTTTACAATGCTAAAAACATTTCCACTAAACTATTTCATTTGGTTTAGATGTCCTTGTGGTCCACCTGATTTTGATATTGGTGTGCGAAGGGTTGCCACTCGAAAATGCATAGGTGATTTCATCAATGGTGCTAAGTGGGGAGACCCTGATGATAGCCAGTGTTCTGAATTCCTCTCCAGCTGGTAGAAAACTTTGCCAGTTAGCTTCAGTAAGTCAATTTCTACACACACACATGAAACATTGACAGACTCATGTGGTAGAATTTCATTAAGTTTTACACAATAACTCTTGTCTCCTATGCTGTTTCTCTTACAGCTTACAGAAACTAATGAAATATTAATGGATTGAGTAATATTACATCAGAAACAGAACAGATCAGGTCATTAGAGGTATCCATTTCTACTGTATTTATGGAAGATCTTTCTACCAACGTCAGTGGCATAGTGAATGTAAGTTTTTATGATAACTCAATTGTATAATAAATGATGGTATCAATTTGTGCGCTATCAGGGAATTTACTTCAATGTTGTTGACAACCTACTTAGTGTTAGTAATGAATCAATCATAGATAGCAATGAAGAGGCTCAAACCTCAAGAAGGTATGAATAGATGGATAGATAGAAGGACTGACAAGAAGATAAATGGGGAATAGAATAAAGAGAATGAAAAAAGTTCTCTCATAATTTTTTTCCACTTTCATTAGGTTATTAGACTCATTTGAAGTAGTGGTAGATCAATACCCAGCATCAAATAATGCCACATCATTGACATATCAACAATATGCAGTGACTATACAACAGTTTCAATTCAACTACTGATGATATTATTTTTAGTGTTAATCATAGCAACAACACTTTGTTCAATAGCGATGATATATCATTTAAAAAATTCAACAACCCAGCTGCAACCATAACTCTCCCCAGCTCTGTTCTAGGTGTTGTTAATAAAGACAATTCAACAGTGAGGCTTACACAAGCTGTCTTTAGAACAGACTTTCTCTTTCTTCGTCGAAAAGATCTCTTACGAAGGAATCCTTACTAAAAGTTGGAAGTATTCTTATATCAGCAAGTGTTGGGAATGAGAGTGTTGAAGATTTAAAGGATGGGGTGACTATTACCTTTAGAAAAAATGAAGTAAAAGAATAATCATTAGATTGTATGTATTATTCTTTACCTATTGTTTTTCTCAGGCTCTCAAAAAAGATGCTACCTGGGTAAATTGCTCCTTTTGGGTAGCAGAAGCTGATGGTATGATATTATATATATTAAGATCATTAAATTTTATATTAATATAATAGATGGTTATGGTAACTGGTTAAATGATGGTTGTATTGTTGTTAATGAAACTGATGATATCGTTGACTGTGCTTGTAATCACTTGACAACTTTTTGTCTCATCATGTGGGAGAGTGTTATCATAATGACAGATTTATCTCTCTCTTTCTCTCTCTCTCAGGATGTTGCTCCGTTACCTGAAAGCCCCCCATCTCCTCTTCCTAAAGGTGCAGAAGAAGTTGTCATGTCCCTGTCTTATCTTGGTTGCTGTGTTTTATTGTGTTTTTTGATAGTCATTGTACTTACCTATACAATTGAGAAGTAAAAAAGAATAAATTTGTGTTGTGTAATAACTTCTCATTGCAGACGATTACGAGAAGCTAAAAACAGCAAGCTTCTTCTTAATTTATGTTTTGGTCTACTTGGCCTGTATATTGTTTTCATACCTGCTTTATATTCTTCATCTGTCATACCATTGTGTGTTTGTGTTCAGTGGGTCTCTTGCATTATTTTTTTCTTGTAAGTTTTTTGGCTATGGCATCAGAAGCCACTGTACTCTACTTGGAGCTGGTAAAAGTTTTTCACTAGCGGACAAGACACTATCATTTAAAAATCATCATTGTACTTGGGGTAAGAAATGTAATTATAACATGACAACATGTGGGTTAACTTCATTTCCAGTAACTCCTTTGTTTGTTGTTGGGTTCTCTTTGGCTCCTGACTATGAAAATTATATCACTGAGGAATTGTAAGATCAAATTTGCTCATATATGATAGTTATTTTACTATAACTCTCGTCTCTCTCTCGTAGTGTGTGGGTGGTGTTGTCTCTCTCTGGTAGTTGTAGACAATTGACTGGCAGTTCTGATTGGGTATATCATTCCATTTGGCTTCATTTATGCCTATAACTGGATCATGTTGTTATTATTGTTTTTCAATCTTCAAACAAACAGCATCACATGACCTCTCAGACTGGTAACAAAGACCTTAGAGGCAAATTTCAAGAAGAGACTGTTTGCTGTTAGTGACTTTGAGTTTACTGTTTGTTGGTTGGGATGGGGAATTGGACTGTTTGCAACTAATAGTCTTCCTGTCCATTGCTGCGTTTCTCATTTCAAATAATCTTTTTGGTTTTTGACCAGTTTTCAAGGTCTTTTTATTTTCATTCTGTATGGAATTAGACTGCTTAAAGTTCGCAGAGTCTGGTTAAAGTGGTTTTATATTTTATCAAACCAACAAGAGAAGGCAGTTCAAGTTGATATCACCATTACGTACCGATTACAATAAAGTAGTAGCAAACAAAACACCTCAAAAAACCAATGTATCAGCTAGGTTCATTCAAAGATGAGTCAACATCTGTTGAACTAAAGAGCTATGCAACATCTAGAACTCCCTCTCCTCCTACTTCATCTCCTGTTATGACACCAGAACTGACTTCATCTCTAACACCCATACCCAATGCTACAGTACCTGAAGATGCAGAACATCAAATAACTGAAAAGACAGCAGCTAAGATACTGAAAAGACACTTCTTTACAAGATTCATTGTGTAACTAATAGAACATCAAAACTGTTGATCACCATGATCAATGATGAGAAACAAGAATTAAAAGACTCATTACCAGACCTACAAAGAAGGTCTGGTCCAATAGACACAGATGTTGGGAAGCCTCACTAAAGTACCTACAGTGACTTGGAGTCAGTAGATGTATAAACAGATATATCAATATATATTTTTATTTGTAGTGTATTTTTTTTGAACCATTTTCATTGAAATAAAATTATATTATTGAATGATTTAATGTTGATTCTAATGGTGGATTGAATTTAGGTAGTTTGTCTTTGTGTAAAATAACTACAATGTTAGAAATCCTGTGTGTCCTGGTATTAGAGCGGTGAGGTCACAATGTATACATTGTCATTTGTGGATTCTATTGGTATAGTTAACTTTCTTTTCATTGTGTTTACTAATTGAGTGTTTGTCTTCTGATGATCTGATCTCTTGATCACTTGATGATACTCAACTGAACACTCTTGATCTTCTCTTAATTGATGTTCTCAAGCTCATAATCTTCTGATGATCTTCCATATGATAGCCCCTGATTTTGCATGATATAACAACCCCTCTCTGATATATAAACCATCCCATTGTTACTTACCATATTGCATTAAGACTTGGCACATTTATAATACAATGGCCGACATCAAAGAGACGTAGGAGACATTCAACAACATCAATATCTAAAATAGTTAATAGGAAGATTATCTACTACTACATCTAATCAATGCTTACCCTTGAATCCATTTTTTTGTAACTCTTCACAAGTTCTTTGTACTTGTTCAATACATGGAGAAAAAGAACAGAATCTACCTCCAGTAATCTTGATCATGTAGAACACTGATTTAAATGTTACAAATAATATCAAATATACTTTTTATTGCCTGCTGTCAGATTTAATGGCCTCCCCAGGATTGGGAAGATCAAGAATACTGAAACAATATAAATTGAAAACGTAATATTTAGCTAATATTTATACTGCATCTACTTTGTTTTCTAAATCAAATCCATTCTCCACAAAATGTCTCAACATGCCACTGTGACAATGTCTGATAATCTGTGAACTTTGAACTACTCTCTAAATCAATAAAAATAACAAAAGTTACAAAAGTAGTTTCATAACAAATTGCTTACTCAGCAATTTTATAAATATTGTTCATGAATTCAAAAGTAAACAGATCCAGTAGGAGCATATTTTTGAGCTATGGCATGTATAATGAACCACTACGGGTACCTAAAAATAGCAACAAACAAGTAATGACATCAATGTCTTGTAGCTATAATAAGAGAAGATTTTTGGACTGATTCACAGATGATGGAGCCAGATCTCAATTCAAGTTGCTTGTAATAAAAAACTGATATCAGTTGAGTAGATTATTTGAGTACATTTATTCATACATTAGTTCCATAGTTATGGGAGTGGTGTAAGACAGTTACCCACCTTTTTTTTTCTTTATTATTGGTATGATACATAGTTTTAAAAAACATCAGAGATATTTTACTTTTCTTAAAATCGTTAACTCACCTGCTCACATTATGAGAACAGTGTCTCCCTCAATATGTGAGTTTTGTCATGGAAGGAAAACTCATCTAGAAATGTCGATTAGCCAACGACGTGGGTGGGACGAAAGTAAACTTACTGAAGATAACGGAAAACGTTTCGGAAATAGTCCATGAATTGTCAAACCCTTTCACCCAATGAATTGGATTTCCCATTCCACTTGAGGACTGAATCAACGAAAAACTATACCTGTCCTGACCACTTTGAAATTACATTAAATACCAATATCACAATTACCTCTTTGCTGTTTGAGCCTGAGGCTTGCTAGTTAAAGCATGCACTTCAACTCTAGCTGTCTGTATTTGAAAACCTTTGTAGTAACATATACAAAAATATATTGATGTCAACATACAGTCTTGGACATTAGCAGCTGGTACACCATTTGGTTTGACAGTGCTGATTGTAATATATCACTCATTTGTTTCATTAATCCTATAATTTAGATTTGTAAATGTTTTGCAGTGAATTTGTCTTTCTGCAATCTGTACGCACATGTTGAGTATTATTAATACAATGTTATACAAGTTGCGATACACAAAGTTAATATAATACTTTTATATTTGATATAATAATGTATTATGAAAATTAATGTTATGGGATTAGCAGTACACACTGGTAATTGAACAGTAGTCATGATTACGTTTTTCGCCACAAATAAGTTTGCAATTGCACGGGTATAATCAAGTAATATTCAAATCAACCAATTAGTTTTTTTCACAGTGTAAACTCAGGTTTCTATTAAGCCTCACATTAGAATTTTGTGTAGTTATCCCATGTTTTCTGTGGGTTGACTGTAGGTATGACTGGCTGGTGTACAAATGTCAAACTCATGCCAGCCACTTCATACATCATGTGAAAAACGTTAGTGTGATAACGTCATGTCGCTCTATGCCTCAATTAAGAATGTATTTAGTTATCACACTGGTGGATGACTATAGTATGACTGGCGGTCTACCATTTCCACTCATGCCAGCCACTCATACCTACATGTGAAACTTAGTGTGATACTCATGTGTCTCTATAGCCTCAATTAGAAGTTATTGAGTTATCACCTGGGTTCGGACTTGTAGTAGGCTGGGCTGACTACCATGTCAAACTCATGCCAGCCACTCATACCTCATGTGAAACTTAGTGTGATAACTTCATGTGTCTCTATAGTCTCAATTAGAATTTGTTTAGTTATCACACCTTGGGTCTTACTTGTAGTATGACTGGCTGGCTACAATGTCAACTCATGCCAGCCCACTCATAACTCATGTGAAAACCTAGTGTGATAACTCATGCTTCTCTAAGCCCCTCAAGCAGCAATTGGTTCGTTATCACACTTGGGTCAGACCTCGTGGTAATGGCTTGCTAGCTAGCTTCTTCTTTTTTGGCAAGAAAACAGTCAAAAAATGTCACATCAAAACTTTATTATGATTAACGTGGGAACTGAAATAAGGCGCGGCGGGCGTATCCGGACACAACACACACAAAAAATCTCACTTTCAGAGCAATGCTGGCTATGCTAGGGATGAACATGCTTTAACATACTCATAAGTGCAAATGTTAATATTTTTTTTTTGAGTCCAAAACATTCCTCAGCTTAACAGCACATGTTTTACCAAGATGCTAAACAAGGGCAGCAATGTGCATATAAAACCATCGGACACCATAAGCATTTTGATACCTTGCGATCAGATACAGTGACAGTCATATTAAAGACAGAGTTTACAAAATTAGATGAGGTTGTTATGGGAATCTTTGGTCCAATTTTTTGTTAGACCATAGCGCAGGAGAGAGTGAACAATCTAGTATTATATGTAACTGTACTATAAGTAAGTATTAGAGAGGTTAGTATTATAAGTCATTATCTAATACATATCGAAATGAGGAGTACTCTTTCTTGCTCTCGTCAAGACAAATACCATGACTCACAACACAACAAACCCAGGCATTATTAGTTTACTAGTGTCTTGATATCATCCAGCATTATGGAGGATAGGATAAAAAAAGCAAATTAGAGGAAGGCGTAGCTCTCTAGTGTATTACCTAGACTATTCTGTGGTTGGTGGTGATAATGAGAATCCTGCTGAGATGGTAAATTATAATAATCCTTTAGCATATTAAGAATATGCTTCGGTTGTGGTTTAATAAAAGGACAATCGGTCGTATTTTATAGCCGAAATAACCAGATGAAAATTAAAATGTAAAAACGATATGAGAAGGCGTGTAAATCGGGGCTGTTTCTACTTATATTGTTCTATTTGCTTAGTGTTTGGTTGTAGGTAAATACAATAGACACTGGATCTCCATCTTTTTTCGACACTAAACTAATGTTAAGGAGACCCAGTTATTGTTTTATAGATTAATAAATTCGTGTAAATATAGATTATTCACAATGTACACAATGAAAGGATTAGAAAGATTATATCTGTGGTCTAATGAGCTGTTCTCAGCAAGACCACTGCTAAAATTCTTAATCTCGTGGCAATGTTACTACTGAAGTTGGAAAAAGCTCAACCTCTCTCCTGTATGTTTACAGGGGTCCTAATGATAACATGGAGCAAAGATTCGCAAAACAATACCACGTTCTAATTTGGTGAAACTCTGACATTAATATGACTGGTCACTAGATCGGAGCTCAAGGTATTCAAATGATATGTTTCCACTGGAGGATTATTTACAAATGTCCTGGTGACTACTCTGCAGTCCATGTATTCTCATTTCAAATTGAAGGTACGTACTAGCAACTATTCCGGTTCTATATCATTGAATTATGTGTTAGATTATCATTATATTCTGTTTTTTCTATAAAGAAACACCAAAAAAAAAAACTACGGGTTTTCTTGTTTAGAGGCTGTCCATTTTACTGTCAACCCATCTGATAGAATGAGTGGGTCAATAAATGAGCGTTTAATCTTGTCAAGCACACGGAACTCACCACCTTTACGATCTATCACCTTGGGTAAAAGACAGCGAACTATTTTAATCATCTATCAATTCATCTTCCTCTGGAAAACGTACTTGTTGGAACATATAGAATTTATCCTTTGCATCGTAAAATCAAGCAGGCCAGTATTACTGTTCAAACTGCTAAATTTTTTACAAAGTAGAGGTGGAGCTTACTGCTTGTGGCTAATTTCACCATCTGAACACGTAAAACGTTTATTGTAAGTACCGTAGATCGGGAAAATTTCGCGTGACAAGTTTTATGTAAAAATTAACATGTTTACAACCTTTCGGCACCAGAAGTGGCGTACGAAATTTATGAACCCCTAGGCTGTCAATGATTTTTTTCAACGTTAGAAGCGTCCGATAGGGGATTATGTTATTTGAAGCTATTCATGATAGAATTCTAAAAAAAGCAAAGACTGCAGTAATATCATGAAACTTAGCTGTAATTACTAATTTTTAGCTATGCCTGAACTGTACCGCTATAAGGTCACATTTTCTGGATATGCTTTATGGCCGGTTATTGCCTTGGCTGTTCGGGATGATGAAACCCTTTTGGAT
>NW_024534397.1:0-28685 GCF_016097555.1 Gigantopelta aegis
GGAAATAAAAGATAGATGTTGGTATGAAACACAAAAACAATCAAGATGAATTATAGCTAAGATAACTAGAAATGCATGAGGATAACCCCCCCCCCCCCCCACAATAATTCAATGTACCATCAAGTAAAATGTTATCCCAGTTTCATTTTCATTAGTAAGACTGTACCACTTTGTGAAGTGGAGGAGTTTAGAGAGAAGTAGACAGTAAACTGAGTAAAACACGTAACACATATATTGAGGGGATATAGAAGGAGTGAAAATGAAGGTTGAATGTTAGGTCATACGCCAGAAAAAACGTGCTCGGAAATGATGCAATAGGTCGTGTTGATAGAGACTACACACCTGAAGCCTTTGTTGTACATTGTAAACAACCATAAAGAAATAAAAGAAGAAGAAAATGGATAGGCTGCTATGAACCAATATACCAAAAAGCAATGGCTCTAGTGATTCCCATAGTAGCGTATAAATCAACCTATATGGTACTAAAGTGAGAAAGTTAAGATCCCAGATGCTTAATGGTGTAGTTGGTATATTTATATGAATCGTCAGAACCTTCCTATGAAAAAATGATTATCATTCTTCAAAACTTCCAAAAGTAATAACCCTAAACTAGAACAGATAGAGCCAACTTGACAATAGAAGACATATCCATTACCCCCATGAATCCATTTGTAGTTTTACATTAAGAAACAATTAAGACACTGACCAACAAAGTTAAAGGTATATTTCAATGTAAAAAATAATAGCAACAAATCATGATGATACACGTAAACATTCTACAAGTATTTGACTGATTCGCCGTCATATAAGAAATGCGTGAGTGAAATAGGAAACACAACTACTGTTTTACAAGCACAATAAGCCCTTCCATATAGGTAAAATGTTCCATTATTTACTATATCATTCAATCTGTGGATCTATAAATCATAATAGGCATATTTAAAACTTGATGATGATAATAGTATTCGTTATTTGTATGTACAACAGATCGTCTCGATAGGGAATCTTCAATACTGGATGTGGAATTGTAGTTAGATAGACAATAACCTAATAATGTACTAGTATAATTGAACCAATAGTACATTTGTGTTGATAAAGATTTTCAGAAACAGCATAATCCACAAATAGTTCAATTCACATGGCATACAAGTAGATAGTTTCATTAATAGAGGTAATCAATGCTGGTTATCTGATTAAGTGGAACGGGCATTACAGTTTTCCAAATGATATTTTATAATTAGCTTCTAGATGTGGCTATCCAATGTAGTAAACATGCAAGAATAGCAAATCAGCACTAGAACAATTTTTGTACTGACAAAACCTTATAAACCACATTGGTTCACTAATATGTACAATCGACATATCTATACTCATAATTAAGTTAACTAACGATGTACACATTTGTAATTTTTCAGTAATAGATAGTAAACCTGTTCCATCATATATAATCTTTATTGCTTGCACCGGGTTGAATGTTCAAACGTTCACTTTTGTTAAGAAAAGCTACTCTAGACTGTATACTAGTGTACAGGTATCTGATGTATTAGGTTCAGTTATTCCAAACAATGTTCTCGTAATACTAGACAGTGGTAATATAGAAGTGTTTGGTTAAAAAGGGGCCCCCAAGATGATGATAGTAAGTAGATATACTAGCCTTTGGGTGTTTGTGGTTCTTGGTGTGACGTCTGTTGTAATTAAAATATTCTTGAAAAATATATATTGAGGACTTTATTGGATGAAAAAAGTATTTCAGTTTTCCAATTATAGGATTTTTTGGGGGGGGGGAAAAAAACTCTTGTGTTATGATACTTACAAAACAACAAACAATTAATTGAAAGTGGATTGGTTCTTTTGTACTTACAGATTCCACAGTATTTGGCTCCACCTTTAAAAAAATGGCTGTATTGTTAATAAATGTTTAACTTGTCTCATTATAAAGTACATATACCTACACTCATATAAAGCAATAGCTCCACCATATTGATCCACATGGTACAGCTAAACTTCATTTCCAGTAACCAGGATTTATTTGATTCACATTCCATGTACTTCAATGCCAGAGGCTCTGTTATCATTAAATATCTGATACCTTTAAATTACGATTCTAGGTACACTACTTGGGAATATTGTGACCGGAAAAAAGTCAGCTGTAAGCATTGAGGATTATTTATCCCAAAAGGTTTATTATTCTAAAAGTACATTTATAGTTTGATGTTTCTAAATGCTGGACTAAGAATCAATCACATTGGTAAAGAAACATGCTGAGCCTTGGATATGAATGTTTACTACAAAAGACTCACATTAACAAGATGAAGATTGAATGTTGAATAGTCTCTATCATTAATCCACCACCCATAATACCAAGTATTGTTAGGAATGTTACAGATGTCATTTCAATCATGTTTACTAAATGTTAATGACTGTTAATATAAATAGAAGCATGTAATCGTTTTACTCCACCTCCTCCTCTCGTCGTTAATCAACCCAAACATGATTAAACATCAGTATCCTATTATTAGTAACCGTTCATAGGGCTTATCTCAATACTGTTATTATAAGCCATTGTCATAGTAACCTATAAAAAATCCACGCTCATGATCAGCCTGTTATCTTTTAGTATGTTTAGTACATGATAATCTGTTATTACTAGCTGGCCCTTAAAGATAACAGACACTCATCCTCCTTTCCAAACACATCACTATCTCTATGTGATTACTTAGTTTATAATAATGTGATAAAGAAGACTCTCTTTGAGCCACAGATAGAAGTAAAAGGACCAAATTTGTAATGTTATAGAACACTGAAATTGTTAACATCTAATTGGGAAGGACTGCGCTTCAGGATAATGCCATCCCTTCTAAGGATTTACAGTATGGACCTTTATATTGAAAACCCAACCTCCTCCATTCTCAATAAATGAAGAACCAGCTATTGTTACAATTACCAACTGTATTGTAATTAGGAAGACCAGTACCATTAGAGGGGACTTCAATCACATATCATTCATTATAGGACATTTTGACAATATTAACTGTACACTGACCACTTGGAACATCAAGAATTCAAAAGGATGGTGAAGACCAGGTCTTTACTAGTACTGATCTGAAACACCTCCACAAACCCATGGAGGGTGGGGACTGGAGAATAATGTTGTCCGATTGAAAGAAGGACAGACCCGTAAGCGAACTACATTTAAGAACTACTTTCTGGTTGCTGGTTTAATAGTAGAACAAGGTGTGTGCTGTCCATTAGTCCAAAAATGGTATATTGATTCCAGCAGAGTAAATATGCCAGTTGTATGAATGGAATATATATACAGGAAGAACAACACATAAACTAATTGAAATTTTGGCATATTTGCCAAAAAAAATAACCATTAAATGGCTGAAACATTTTTCATTCTAATAATGAATTAAAGAATGTTCACTGAAAAAATCTTAAAAATCAAAAAATTTGAAATTTATAAAAAATACAAATATTAATTCAATCAAAGTGAAATGTACATGTAGTGGATGTTCTGTATCACTGATTGTATGACAACCATCAATAGGTGGACTAAGTAACCTTACTCCTGAATTCAATTTCATGGATTCATATATCTCTCATAATGTTCCTCCGCTATCAAATGTATGGTTCAAACTTCATTAATCTCTCCACTCTTACTTATAACGTTTTAGCTAATATTCAAGAACCAATACTAGTCTAACAAACACAATAAGACTTTTAACCCAAATAATAGACAATTTACTTTGACAAATATTGCTGCTTGACCTTTAAACGAATACTTACCTAAAAAAAAAATACTATTAATAGCCAAAACCAATACCATTTGCATGGCCAAAACCACAGGCCAACCATGAAACCTCTCAATGTGTTGTGGACAGGAGATATTGTGAACTCAAGAGATATTGGGAGAAACGATACGGTGGAGGACTTGAAAGCAAAATTTGAGGTACAATGACTTTGTAAAATTCCAAAAATTACCCATTAAATCATTTTGACATTAATACTATAATCAAAAATGGCTTAATGGATAAGATAATGCAAAAGTAGTCCCAAACCAAGTCTTTAAAAACATCGGGAATGGAAATTATGAAAGAAGGGTATATAACAAAGTGATAGCAAAGGCGTAGAAAGGAAGACACAACGACATATGAAAGTGAATTATTCTCTACTAAACAAGACATGGAACGGAGTATTGGTTCTTGTGATTAATCGTTGTAACCACCCATAATCCCCTGCACATTGTCCACCCAATTCTGCAAATAAGCAATGGAATTAAAGCGTAATAACGTTTGACATCTTCTACCTCCTATGACTGAGAATGGTCCACCATATTTTTCTTTACCCCAAAGTCTAACCGGAAGGATAGTCTTCTTCCCAGTAGGTCAAAGCACTACGATTCCTAGGATACTTAGTTATTCCAGGCATAATTGAGTACTTTAGCTCAGTTTGATAGGATTAATTAAATATGGGTGTAGTGATCCAGCCAGTGTTTGAAGAGTAGATTAATAATGGAGGACTGTACAAACAGCACCACTTGTGATATATAGAAAACTAAAGGCAAACTCATTAAATAGACACTCTACAATTTCCAAAATTGCAAGGACAAATTGGTGCACTCACAAATTACCAATTATAATAGCACTTAGTTGCTTGGCTGCAAACTCCTACTGATTGAATCAATATGAATTGGAAAAATTAGAAGGAACAGTACCATACCCAATGATTTGTAATATTACAATGAAAGAATAATGATGAAAAGTAAAGTGGTGTTAACTTAATAAAAGGGAATTAACAATATTACGCTAAGCACCAATTACACAACCAATGAACGAGATATGCACACCAATAATAATAGATTTTTTATCTACTGTTTTTATATCAGCAAGTAGACCAAACAAAGGAAATATGAGAAAGGTTAGGGAGAATGTTATATCAACGATAATGTTGTAGTAAGTTGGGTCAAGACCAACACCAATAGACAATAATGTATACACATGGAAAATTCATCAGCACCTACTTTTTCTTGTCCAAAGAATACATAAGAAATGTTGATTGGAGCAAGTATCAGCAGAACCTTTATATTGGCAGAGATCATCTTAATGTTAAAAAGGGGATCTACCAAAATGATAATATCATAACTGTTTACTTTTAAAATGAAAGTGAAATATTTGTGAATTTAAGTGCAAAAAAGGATTATAATTACCCAACTTATCAAAAAATGAGGTTATTGTGTATTAATTTTTTATTTGGTCTGTCAATTTATTTTTTAACTGAATAAAGTTTTGAATTTCCAATCCCCGATTTTACTTGCAAGAATTTCACAAACAACCTACAAAGTTAATGCTTTGCTGAATTTTTTGCTTGTATTAAAAACAACTAGAAAACATGACATGGTTTCCTGTTGGATTTATCGCCCAAATTTTATACTTTAGTAAAGATATCCTGCTTACTATACAGGCAATAAATAGGATTCTTACATGGCAATGGCATGGTTACAAAAGTATTTAAATTGATGAATACATTCCCCAATGATTCCAGTCATAACATTATTTTGTTAGATTACACAAAATAAGTTTAAGAAATAACTTTCACTTTACAATTTTATTAATCATGCTGGGGAAGCTCATGTTAAGTCTTCATATAACCTACCATTTCATTGTTTTTTAATCTTTGATTTGTAAGTACATTAATTTCTGTCCTGTAAGTAGTCTGATAAAAAGAAACCATTATTGAGTACATAGGACTAGTTCATTGGAATATGAATGAAAGCACTTGTTAAAAAAGGAAGAATTCTTAGTTATGGCTTAGTAATAGGGTACCAAAGTAAATAGCTAATTTTCTTTTTCCAACTATTTCTTCTATTAATCTAAAATCCGTTACTTTCAATTCTTATTCAAACGTCAATATATTCTATTCAACAATATATGTAAGAAATGTAATATATTTATAACATACATAATTAAATATAACTAAACATAAGGTGTCACAAATTCATATATCTCTTGTTTCATAATTAAAAATTTCTATCTATCATTGCATGGATATAGCAAGGTTTTATATACTTATATGGGAAAATATAAATCAAAAAGTTAAAGTATATGAATAGTCATACTAAAATCAACTAACAGTTCTTTTCTAGTCATGGTGATTGTCCCATCACATTAAGGGAATCTAGGACTTATAAAATTATATATAAAAATTGTAGTTAATGTAACCATTATACATATAATCTTATACACATTATATACAGCACTACATTATATAATAATAATTATGCTACAAGTATTTTAAAAAATAGTACAGAAATAAAATTTATTTATATGTAGTAATATATCAGTATTATATTAATAAAAAAAATACCTTGAAGAGCTATTTTAAACGATCCGGCTACAGCTTGTTCTCTAAAAGTATAAACAAGTTATAAAAACTCGGGAAAGGATGCATAATTATAACATATGTACGCATGCGCGAAGAGTGTAAGAGAAACATGATAAACTGAAAATAAAAAAGTGGTCTAAAATATATTGAAGTACATGATTAATAAAAAATTATTTGCGCAATCAAAAAAAAATCGTGAAGTTATTGTGCCTATAATATTAAAATCGGCATGCATACTTATATATACTACTGGTCATTCTTTATATTTGTGATTCGCATTTCTAAGTATTTCATTTAATGAATCTTTCATATGAATTATTAAATTTGTGGGTATAATTTATCATTAAGGAATCACTAAAAAGAGTAATATGTCATGTGATGACGGAATATATATATATATATACAGTAAGAACCATAGATAAATAACAAATAATTGGAAGTTTTGATGACAAACAGTAAAAGTAATCAATCTTTATGATATCAGGTATAGGTATTTATTTATTACTTTCTTAAGGATACTAGTTATCATGTCTTGTTCGGTTGTCTTTCTTACTAATATTCTATTATCTCAAGTTGTTTTCCTACAACTGGGAAAACATAAGATCTATGTTAGTACTAAATGCTTTTAGTGTTTCCTTATGGGAGATTATATCCGCAAATTTTAAATGGCACTAATAGAGCATACAATACTAATAATACTGATTGATGATAGTAATTATAAAAGGTACATATTATGATAATAACTAGCTGGTAGTAAAAGCGATATAATATAATATCAGAGATAAATAAAAATTAACCAATATAGTGTCATAACATGTAGTTATAGTATTTGTTCTATTCAAGAAATTCTACTGATTTTAGTGAATTCCTTGTAACAAAATGCATTGCCTTTTGTGTAGACTTGTACTGTCAATAAATGAGAACTCACACATATACCAAAATAATTTTTTTTGTAGATCTTGTTTACTGAAAACATATATCTCTATTGTTGTGGTGCTTGCTGCATTCTTCTCTCTGAACAATGATGGTCGTTGCATTTGTTACTGGAGTTGTAGTAATATGTTTATGCACCAGGGTAATTATGATCTGTTTCTTTAACTTAATCCACTTACAATAGTTATATAGTAAAACTATATAACATAATATAAATAACAAATTTACCTGTTTTCTAATTTCTTAGAGAGTGTTATAAATGTTGTGCCTATCTCTAGAGACTCTTGCAGTGCAATGTCCTAATGATGCACCTAAATGTATAATGGATTGTGTGTGGTGAGTCAACAATAATGATGTTATGACACTGCACATAAAACCAATTTATATGAAAGATCATTAAATGGAATACTTAGATATACGAATCACAAAAAATAGCAAGAAAGACCGATAGTATATATAAGTATGCATGCCAATTTTAACATCACAACAAAAAGCCTTACGAGCCTTGGCAATTAATTTTATTTATTTAATATATCTAGACACTTTAGGCAACTCAGTACTCTTACACTCTTCGCGCATGCGTACATACCATGGATAGTTATAATTATGCAATCATTTCGAGTTTTTTATAACTTGCCTTATACCCTTAAGAGAACAAGCTGTAGCCCAAAGTAGTTCAAGTATGTTTTTAATTAATATAATATTGATATATTACTACATATAACAAATATTTTCTGGTTACTATTTTCTAAAAATACTTGTAGCATAATTATATGATGAAATATAGTTCTGGTATATAATGTGTATTAAGATTATATGTATAATGGTTTACATTAACTACAATGAATATATATATATATAATTATAGGTCTAGATTCCTTAATGTGATGGATATATACTGTGTACTAGAAAAGAAATGTTATTGATTAACCATTATTACATAACATAAATTTCTTTGGTATATATTCAATATAAGTATTAAAACCTTGTTTATCCATGCAATGATAGATAGAAATTTTGAATATGAAAACTAGAGATATTGAATTTTATAAACACATTATGTACTTATAATTATACATGTATATATATGATGTATAAACAAATATATGCATATGTTACTATGTATATTGAATAGAATATATTGATGTATGAATGTATGAATTGAAACTGATTAAATTTTAAATAAATGGAAGAAATAGTTAGAAAAAGAAAAACTAGCTCATTACTGTGGTACCATATACTAATCATAACTAAAAACTTTATCTTCTAAATAAATGCTTTTTAGTTAGTTCCAATGAACTAGACTTGTACTCAATAATGGTTTTTTCTGTTTTATAGACTATTTACATGACAGAAATTAATGTTCTTACGAATTAAAAATAAAGAAAATGACTGTTGGGCAAAATCATATGAAAATTAACATGAGGCTATGCCAGCATGATTAATATACAACCTGATTTGCAAAAAAGGACCCATTCTGTCACAATATTGTGACCTGATTTCTGAAAAAAAACATTAAAACATAACAATAAACAGTTTTGCATACATGTAGAATAGTATGCATATGTATCAACTGTATGCATACAAAATGAGATGTTGAGATTGTTTTAACAGTAGTTGTTCAAAAGTCAGGTCACAAATGTTTTTGACAGAACTGGTCCCTTTTGTAAATCATGGTAATATTAAAAGTGATAGTTATTCTGAAACTGATATTTGTGTGCATATAAGTCCAATAATGTTATGACTGTCAAGCATTCATGTAAGTCATTGTGAATTTATTCTTCATCTAATACATTGGTAACAAGCAATCCATGTAGAATACTAGTTATTATATAGTAAGAAGGATATCTTTAAATGTGACCATGAATACAACAGGAGAACATATCATGTTTTCTAGTTGTTTTCAATACAAGCCAAAATGCAGCAAAGTCATTTCATTACTTTTAATGTAAATTTTGAAATTGTTATGGGTGTAATCTGGGATTGGTATATCTGATTTTAGTCTTTAAAAAAATGAAGTGTTTTTAATGACATTACAATCTAATTTTTGATAATTTTGTAATACATATACTTTTTACGCTTAAATTCACAAATATTCTTTTCATTTGAAAAGTAAACAGTTATGATATTATCATTTTGTTAGATCAACTTAACATTAAGATGATATCACCAATAGAAAGATCTGCTGTATTTGCTCTAAAGAGTAATTCTTGTTATTCTTTGGGATGCATTGATAAATTGCAAGTGTTTACAATATCGTCTATTGATGCGGTCTTGACCAGAATTATTATAAATTGTCATTGATATTACATTGTGTCTAATGTTTCTCATATTCCTTTGTTTGGTCTACTTGCAGATTTAAAAAAACAGGTAGATATAAATCTATCATTATTGGTGTGCATATCTCCTTCATTGCTTGGATAATTGGGGGCTTAGCACTCACTGTCAATTCCTTCATTAAGTTAAAAACCACTTTCTTTTCATCGTTATTTTTTTACTTAATATTACAAATGATTGGGTATGGTACTGTTCATTCCAATATTGTCAATTCAATATTGATCAATCAGTAGGAGTTTCAGCCAATCAAATAAGTGCTATTATATTTTGGCATTACGTGAGTACACCAATTGTCTTTACAATTATTATAATGTAAAAGTGTCTATTCAATGAGTTCGCCTTTGTTTGTGTTCTATATATCATCAGGTGTGGCTGTTTGGTACAGTCATCATTAGTAATCTACTCTTAAAACATTGGCTGGATACTAAACCATATATTATTAATCCTATTAAACTGATAGCCAAAGTACTCAATTATGCCTGGAATAACAAGTATCCTAGGAATCGTAGTGCTTGACCTACTGGGAAGAAGACTATCCTTCACAATTAGACCTGGGTAAGAAAAATATACGGTGGACCATTCTCAGTAGAGGAGGTAGAAGATGTTACAAACAGTATTACGATTAATTCCATTGCTTATTTGCGTAATTGGTGGACGATGTGCAGAAGATTATGGATGGACCAAGAGTTAATCAAAAGGACCATATTCACATATCTAGCATTTTGTTAATACTTAATGATTCACACACATATTTGGTGTCTTCCTTGATTTAACATTATACCCATGCTTCATAATTTCATTTATGCTAAAAAGACTTGGGTTTTGATATGTTTCATATCTTTCAGTATTTGATTCTAACATTATTCAAAAAATTTAAGTGTATGGGACTTATAATTTTGCAAAGCTTGTCATCATTTCATATACCCAGCTTTCATAATGGGTAGCTCAAAAAGACTTGGTTTGGGACTAATGTTTGCACTATCTTATCCAGTAAGCCACTTTATTATAACATTATGTCAAATTATTTAAGTGTTAATGTTGATTTTTACAAAGTCATTGTACCTCAAATTTTGCTTAGCAATCTCCAAGAGTATCATTTTCCCAATTTATCTCTTGAGTTCACAATAGCTCAATGTCCACATCAATTGAGAGGTTTCATGGTTGGCCTGTGGTTTGCTGCAAATGGTATTGGTTTTACTATTAGTAGCATTTTGTAAGTATTCATATTAAATGGAAAGAGAAATGATTTGTCAAAGTATTTCTATTATTTGGTTAAAAGTCTTGGATATTCTCATTTGTTTTTGTTATACTGATATTGTTCTTGATATTAGCTAAACGTTACAAGTTAAGAATGAGAGATAATGAAGTTAACATACATTGATGCTGAGGAACATTATGAGAGATATATGAACAGGAAATGAATACAGGAAAGAAGTTGGACTATCACTTGAGTCCACGATTGATGGTGTATTATACATATTAAAGACATAATATACACTGCATGTACATTCACCTTGATTGAAATTAATATGTTCTTTTCTTATATTGAAATACACTTAAATTTCAACATTTTTGATAATTTTTTAGAAATTTGGTGTCAACATTATTAATTCATTATTATAATAAAATTTTTTCAGCCATTTAATGCATATATTTTGTAAACAAGACAAAGGTTCAATGAGTTATGTATTGCTTATTATAGAAGAATATTATTGAGTATCTTATAACAATAATATATCTTGTAATTGTTGAATAATGGTGAATTTGAGATAAGCCAGTGGTTTACAATTGTTTTTCAATGAAATAAAAAGTTACACTTATGAATAGTATAATGAAAATATCATTTATAGTAATTGTTCTGCTGACATCTAACCTATCATTGCACATGATTGATTATTACCAATAAAGCTAAAGTCATAAAATAAACTAATAAATGGATTGTTATTTTCTTGTACTAATCAGTTCTCCATTTGCAAAACTTTGACTTAACTGACTTCCACCTCAAGACAAAGTTCAAGACAGTAACAGACTTATTGCATAATAATTTTTTGACTACACTACTATAAAGATTACAAAAGATCTTGAAGTTTTAGCTATTACATAAAATAAGCTGCCATTGTAGACAGCAAGTGGTTCAGATTCTGATGTATGACAATGATGTCAACTAATGCAACTATAAGGTTAACTAGTACAAATAACATACCTATAATAACAAAGTAATTGAAAAAGATCATCTTTTCTTTCTGGCAGTACTAAAATAATCACCTCTACTGGGCTTTCAGTGTTTTTGATGAATAGATTAGTTCCTATTAGTAATTTTATGACAATCTAGAAAGTGGACTAGACCAGAACAGACTAGAACCACATATTTTTTTAATCATGCAGATTGTTGGCAGAAAACTACTTTATTGTTATTTTATAAAGTTAATGATGCAACAACTGGAAATAATAGTATGAATAGACTCACAAAATATTAATAAGAAATGATTATGGTGATCTCTGCTTGTCTGAAAATGAGAGCGAAAAGATATATGTATATTTTTTTTTTTTAATTGCTTTTAATATGTTATATGTAATATCTTGTTTGTAATATTGTTATTGATGTATTCCATTGGCAGCATCTGCCCATGGATGGTCTCTGCTACAATTACCAGTTACGATGAATTTCACATGTTATTTAGTGGTGTTAAATTAAATACATATATAGTCTAACTGATATCCCAATAATTGTCACATTATTGCTGTAGTTGTTTTTTAAAGTCAAATGTTGTTATATCTGATAAATTCTAAGATTTGTCAGTGTATATTTCATCGTAGCAAATAATATGTCACCATTTATACAACAGTCATCATTTAATATAGTAAGACCATAGAATGTCACACTTTATTTAGATCTTTAGACCTATGAGATTTCTTGCTTTACACATTAACAATTATATATGGTTATTTCTTATTCCTTTTATTTTATAGAATTATGAACATTTGTTTAAAGTTAATGACAAAAATGTTGGTGGGTCATTCTATTTACAATTAAAGGTAAAGTACCACATTATTTCATATATTGCACAAATATTTAAATATTTTAAAATAACCACAACTACAAGTATTTAATATCATTCTGTTGTTGTAACACTGTCCAGTCATTGATATAACCTTCACTAAATGTCAAATGCATTAACTAATTGCATTTAAAGTACATGTGTAATTGTTTTTTTTGTTCAATACTCTGTCATACATACAGTATGCCTAACAATAGACCTAACTCAAACTATCTTCAATATGAAAACATGTACTTGTTCAAAATTTCTGATATGTCAAATTATGCTTAGACAGTCGTACTAGTGCTCATACTTTATTAAAAGTGAGATAACTATCTACATACTTAGGTAGTTGAGTTTGACTCAACAAAAGATAATCAATAGCTTTCATCAACTTGTTTCTTTGACATAACTTGGTATCTATGATCACTGTTCTTTTTAGTTGCCGAAATGTGGGAGTATAACACACCCACAAACAATTTTCATGGTAATTATTTGATGAATTCTTTATGTACAGCCATGCTGAAGGACAGTTAGAGCAATACAAAAAGTGACCAACATTCAATCTGTTGTTAGTGATGCCTCAAACAGTAGCTTATAATTTGTTATTTATTCGCCGTACAACTACACCTACAGGTACAATCAATACTAAACATACATAAAATAGAATTGATAATTTTGTTACATCATAATATCAAGACCCTGGAGTTATAAACACGTTTGTCTTTCGTTGTAGCACTACTGAAAGGTAATGTAACTGTTTGATTACTCTTGTCAATCAGGCCTTCTCTTGGCCTATGTCACCTACTATATATTAAAAATTATAATAGAAATAATCTTTAATAATATACGACTGGTAATACAAGTGATCACATAAATAGAGTCTAGACAATCAATAGTACTAATAAACCAACAATATGGAATAGGTAGATTCATATCAAATGCTTTCATCATGCTCATGAGACGGAGTAAGTATAAACTGTAGAATTTAAATAAGTTAGCTGTCATATTATTGAATCTGATTAATTGATAATTTTACTTTAATAAACTGTATTTGAATATAACTTCTTTAGAAAAACAACCACTTTGAAGGCCTGAATAATCATTTAAAGAACATCCAAAAATTACCAAACATAGTGAAAGATATGTTGATGATGAGACCTGTTATTTAAATTACAAAGTGACAAGACCATTGTTGTATTAAGTTCAAAAACCATTGGGTAAAACTCTTCTACTGTCTAGTCAATCATCTGGGGTATTGCTATGACTCAGACAGTAGCAAGAGTGTTGTCAACTTGGCTATATTTAGAACAGGTGACTATGATAATTGATCAATCTTTATGATGCATATTAACACTATTATTAGTCAAGTTGTCATTAGCACAACCACCTTCTATGTCACAGCACTTGATAGCATGTAGCTCAACCTTTAATTATTCTGCTGCTAATCCCTAACTCTATTAATCAGTTCTTCCACCACCCCCCCTAGTCTGTGTCATCTTGTCTACTTACACAAATAATACTATGGACTCTGTGAATATGCTTATATATATGTCCATACATTTAATAAACAACAAGATACATAAATATCCAAATTCACTACATTCATTTACATAAGAAACATAATAATTAATATAAAATACTACACATTAGCAGGTAGCGTGATTTTATTACACACACAATACTTAGTATCTATAAAATTAGAACTAACAAACTCATATTTACATAAATGATCAATTAAAGTTCACTTTCTTCATCGAGTAATAATCTTGTTAGTGTACTGCTATTAGAAGCATTATTTTGTGATTGTTGTTGCCACTATGTCTTGATCTAGTGGTGGTAGTTGATAAATGATTGATGGAAGATAGATGAGTCATTTCTGATAGTGTGTGGTAAGAGGCTCTACTACTAAAGGAGATTCAGATTGAAGAGTACTCACATGACGTTCATCATATTCATCTGGATTCATAATCCGATCAGCAAATGGTGTCATTAACATCAAGAGATAAAAATGTATTCCTCAGTAGTCTCAGTTTGTTTTTGTTTAGTGGGTTTACAGTAAAAGCAGCAACTTGCGATTTTTTTGTATGGTCCAATAAATGCAATATATTAAACAACGAGTTGTGGCAAGTACATTGTGACTAACAATCGATATATAAATTTAGTATTACCAGTCACACACATTGTTGACAAGGCTGTAAATATTAAAATTCTAAGAAATTGTGTACATTCTTACGAAAAGGGCGAAATATCATAATACTACCACCTGCAATAGCGTATAAACATATTTCTACTCTTAGAATTATATGATAGTGCTCAATTGGAAAGTAATAAATACAAATTATAACGATCCTCAAGAAGAGATAGAGTCCAGCAAAATAACGATAATCATATGTATTATCACATCCATTCTTAAAAGTTCCAGTATAATCATCAACAAGAGTGATAACAAATTGTGAACATTTTCAGTCTACACCAATCTAGGATCATATGAAACCACTTGAATGGATGAAGTAAAAGATAGACTGTTGGTATGAACACAACAACAATTAAGATGATTTATAGCTAAGATACCTAGAAAATGCATGAGGATAACCAAAATAATTCAATGTACCATCATAGTAAAATGCTATCCCAGTTTTCATTTTCATTAGTAAGACTGTACCACTTTGTGAAGTGGAGAAGTTTAAGAGAAGTAGCAGCAAACTGAGTGAAAACATAACACCTATATTGAGGATATAGAATGAGTGAAGGAAGGTTGAATATTAGTCATACTCCAGAAGCGTGCCAGCAGACGATGAATAGGCCGTGTCATAGTGACTACACACCTGAAAGCCTTTGTTGTACATTGTAATCCAGCCATACAGAAATAAGAGAAGAAGAAATGGATAGGCTGCTATTATATACCGAAAGCTATGGCTTCTAGTGATCCATAGTTGGTGTAATACAAATATATGGTACTAAAGTGAGAAAATTAAGATTCCAGATGCTTGTGGAGTATTTAGTATATTTAGAGAAATGTCATACTTTTTCTGTGAAAAATAGCCATAATTTTCAAAATGCCAAAAAGTAATAATTAAATGAAAGAGATAGAGACAATTTGACAATAGAAGACATATCCATTAAAAGAGCCATTCATGAGTTTTATATTGAGAACTATAAGACAGTAACCAACAAAGTTAAAGGTATCATTTCAATAGTAAAAAATAGTAGCAAATCATGATGATATACGTGACCATATTCCCAAGTGGTAGACATATTTGCGCATATAAAAAATAGTGAGTTAATAGGAACACAACTACTTGTTTTACAAGCACCATAAGCCTTCCCATATAAGTAAATGCTTCGTTATTTGCCATATCATTTAATACTGTGGATATATAATTATAATAATTATAGTAATAATAATGGTTATATCGCCTGGAAAGTGGACATATTCCAATCACTAGCTGTGAATTGTAGTTAGATAGACAATAACTTAATAATGTACTAGTATAATTTGAACCAACAATACAGTGGTTGTTTGAGAAGCAGTTTTCAGAACAGCATAATCCAGGTATAGTCATTTTACATGCATACAAGTAGATGGTTTGTGTAATAGAATGTAATCGATGTTGTTAATTTGATTAAGTTGAAAGGGCCATTTACAGTTTGTCAAATGATACTTATAAGTAAAATTCAAGGGGTAATTCATCCAATGTAGCAACCATGCAAGTAAATAAGAGTCAGCACTTAAACAATTTTTGTACCGACAAAACTGATAAACTATTGGTTCGGTACTTATTGTACAAATTGACATACCTATACTTATAATTAAGATTAACTAAGGATGTACACATTTGCAATTTTTCAATAGCAAAGGAACCTGTTCCATCATATATAATCTTCAGCTTGCACCTGGTTGAATGTTCAAATTTTTATGTCTGTAAAGAAAAGCAACTCCAGATTGTACACTAGTGGTACATTTATCTGTTGAGTAGTTCCAATTATTCCAACATAATGTTCTCTTTATACTAGACAGTGTAATGTCAGAAGTGTTTGGCCGTAATGGACCACCAACATGACAACAGTGAGGCAGCATATATGGCATTTACTGTTTGTGGTTTTTCATATTGAGATGTGTCATAATTTAAAAATGTTCTTGAGTATTCATATTGATGACTTTTATTGATGAGAAAAAATATTTCAGTTTTCCAATTATCAGGATGAACATTTGAGATATAATACCTGACAAAACAACCACTTAATTGAAAACGACAAAGTTTTTTTTGTGCTACAGATTCCAGGAATATATGGCTCCTCCTTTAAAATGGCTGTATTTACTAAAATGTTAACTTTGCCTCATTATAAAGTACAATATAACTACACTCATATAAAGCAATAGCTCCACCATATGATCCACTGTTACTAATAAAGCTCATTTTAGTAGCAGGATTTATTGTAATTACACTCCATGTACTTCAATAGCAGATGCACTATTATCACTAAATTATATGATACCATTAAATGATATAGGTACACTTCTGGGAATATAGTGTACCAGAACTAGTAAAACTGCATACATTATCATCATAAAAGGTTTATGACTTCTAAAAGTGCAATTTTGATACTTTAATGGCTTCTAAATGCTGACTAAAATCAATTCCATTGGTAAAGTAACATGCTGAACCTTGATATGCAATGTTACTAAACAAAGTCTATGTTGCTAACATGAAGGTTGAATGCTGAACTAGTCTTTATCATTAATCCACCACCAATAATACCAGTATTGTTAGATATCTTACAAGATGTCATTTCAAATATGTTTACAGATTTTTTATGACTGTATTGTACATTGAAGCATGTACTATTTTTACCTCCACTTCCTCCTATGTCCTCCTTAAGACCAATAAGATCACTATGAATTCGGTATTACTATTATTAATAACATTCATATGACTCATCTCAATACTGGTATATAAAGCATTGTCATAGTAACCTATGAAGAATCCACCTCCATGATCAGCCTGGTTATCTTTTAGTAAGTTGTAGTACATGATAATCTTGTTATTACTAGCCTGGCCTTAAAGATAATAGGACACTCCTCCTCCTTTACCAAACACATCACTATCTCTACCTTGATTACTTAGCTTATAATAATGTGATAACAAAGACTCTCTTTGTGCCTTATTAGAAGTAAATTACAATTGATAATATTATATAAACTATGATTGTTATCATCTAGTAGTGAAGGACCCTCTTCAGGGCAATCCCATTCATTTTCTGGATCACAATATGACCATTCTATTTGTAACCCACCTCCTCCATATGATATTCCAACTCCATTCTCCTTGAATACACACCCAGATATTGTTACATTTACCCACTGTATTGTATATAGTAAGACCAGTACCATTAGATGACTCAATCACTACATCATTATATGTACATTTTGACAATATAACATGTACACTGCCACTTGGAACAACAAAACTTCAATGATTGTGAAGACAAGTTCCTACTAGTATTGACCTGAACACCTCCACAACCATGGAGGGTGAGGGACTGGAGAATAATGTTATCAGACCACAAAAAAGACAGACCAGTAAGTGAACTACAATTAATAATTACTTTCTGTTGCTCACCTGGACTGTCCATTACATACCAATAATTGCCACTTGAGACTTGTTTCTCAATTGTGTCTCTTGTCCATATTCAAGTACGTAGATACCAGGAGCAATGTAGATGACAGTGGACTTATGTTGTAGTCCTTTCAGTGCTAGGTTAATAGTAGCACATGGTGTGTGCTGTCCATTAGTCCAACAAATTGTATCATTGATCCCAGCAGTAGTACTAACATAGATATTATGTTCCCAGTTAACAGAAAAAAAACAACTTCAGATAATATAATATTAAGAAAGATAACCAAACAAAACATGATGACTAGTATCCTTAACAAAGTAATAAAGTAAACATAATACATGAAATCATAAAGACTGATTACTTACTATTTGCCAGCAATACTTGAAACTACTTGTTACTTATCTATGTTCTTACTGTATATATATTCCAGTCATCACATGACATCATTACTCTTTTAGTGATTCCTTATGGCAGATTATAGCCACAAATTTAATAATTCATAGAAGGTTCGTTAAAGGAATACTTAGAAATACAAATCACAAATAGCAAGAAAGACAGGTAGTTTATATGAGTATGAATGTCTGTTTTAACATCACAACACAATAGCTTTACGTGAGCCTTGAGCAAATGGGTCCAATGTATGTTAATAAGGGCACTCCATAGATGATGTAAATCATTCATTGTCAAAACATCTGATGACTTGCATGGTGGAGTAGACTGATCAAAAGTTGTTGAGGTTAAATAATCACCACATACACAGCAACATAATGCTATACCATAATTTACAAGTGAACCTCTAACTGTATGATTATAGCTTCAGTTGCAAAACTCAAGCTAGGCATACGCTCAATGATATTGTCATCAGTTAGCCAACTAGAAAGCAAGTCAGTCAGCTTAAAATCTAGCTCAGTTGTGACTATGGATTTACAATCAGGCTGTATATATATATATATATATATATATATATATATATATATATATATATATATATATATATATATATATATATATATATATATATATACTAATTTATATATGCACTCTGTCAGTGCATAGTTGCTACATTCTATGTAGTATAATAGCACAGATATGACATATGTCATAGATATTTGGGTATATAAGCATTCACTGATATTAATTGAAAGATCATATTGTTGATTACACTTGTATGTCTAGACATACAAGTGTAATCAAAACATGATGTACTATTTCATGAATTTACCAATTGTTATGATCAAATTGCTATAATGTGATAGATGATAAATTCATAAAATATTGCATTAATAAATATATATTCCTCTATCCTTCCACCTGGAACTCCCCTCTTTCTTCCCGTCCTTTCCTTCAAGTTTAATTGTTTTCCTACTCTTCATATATAGTTTAATGAGCATATAATTAATGAATATTAATACAGTATCTCTAGAATTTGACAATAGGTTTTGAGTATATAATTTAGTAATAATAATTTATTGAATGATTATTAATTCAGTTAATGTATTATTTCAACTACTATTTGTCAAGGATTGCATAATAGTTATGATCCTCTCTTAAATGTATTCTAGTGTGAGCTGTTTTTTTCCATTTTCTATATCTATATATAAGTGATGCAAAAAGGTTTTATTTGACCCCACCCTTTATGAAGATTATTTAGACAAAATGTTTGATACCCTTTATACATAATGTTATATATTTCATGCACTAATTGGTACAGAATATGACATATTGCACAGAGTAAAGTCCAAGTTTATGATGTCATACATTAATTTGAATTAACAATTTTATATGAAAGGCACATAATGAAATAGGTGATACACCTTAATTAATAATGCAAAATTATTTACTTAGTTAGTTATTTTCACTGACGTAAATATATATAGACCATCACACAACTTAGTGATCATATTTCTCTAAAGCTTCTCACGCATGCATATATACTCTAAAGTCATGCCCCCGTGTCACAGTGGGGACAAGACTCTTATAGGAGACTTGGAAGTCTGAGATTTTGTTTCAGATTTAATTTAAACAACTGTATTTGGTAATATATTAATGTTGTTGTTTATAGTTACCATTATTAGCAATGACTGCTACTGCCACACTAACTGTTAGAAAAGATATATGTAGTTCACTCGGACTAAGGTGATATGTACTAACTTTGATTGATATGTTTCTTTTATATCTTGTGCTTGTTATCTTTTATATCTCTTCTCATTTGGTAGTCCTAATATATACTTAGAAATTAACCAAAAATCTAACATTGCTTCTGATGACTTTAAGAGACTGCTAGTATCAACTAAGGATTCTTTTAGCAGGTTATACACGATTTCTGTAGATACAATTTTCTAATTTAGCACATAAAGTAAATCTAATTTTTATATTTAATAGGATTGTGTATAGTTTTGAAGGACCTACTATTGTCTATTGTCGTACAAAAGCTCAAACAGAAGTATTTACTAGAACATTGTAAAGCAAATTATAAAAATCTTTGTATTCATTATACATATTAATGTTGTGTGTTTGATCATTTGTATTAATATTACTCCATTCATTCTTAAAGATCTTGGAGTCAAGTGTGACACTGATCATGCTGGTCTAAACAACACACCAAAAGAACCCAAATTCATCATCAATTTCTGAAAGATGAATTACAGGTGATAGCTTTTAGCCTTCCTTCTCAGTTTATAAAACACATCACCTAATTTTGTTTATGTAGTGTGTAGTTGCGTAATAGCCTTTGGAATGGGAATTGACAAACCTGATGTAAGAATGATTTACTATTCAGGTATTATATGTCTTCATACAATAGTAACACACTCTGCTTCTTTCCTTTTTAGCTTGTCAAGACATTAAATGTTATTATCAGGAAATTGGTCGTGCTGGCAGAGATGGGTAAGAAGCTATAATGTTATTGTATATGTGTATGTACTTTATTGCTATAGTTCTACTTGTAAATGTTTCACATTCTACACTAGTAAAGATTTCCAATCAAAATAGGTCAGTTCGTGTGACGTTGAAATGTTTTGTGTTATATACTACTGTAAATGTGCTTAAGAATGTATAACACTTCTATTTTGAATGTAGGTTCTTTATTAAAGAGATTAATGACTCCGTATTTCAAGAACACAAGGACAAGAAGTTGAAAAAATTGATTTCTTTTTGAACTCTTCAGAGTACAGAATTAATTATAGGCAACCATCCATTATACTTCTGCTTTAATTCAGCAATTTTTTCCATATCTCCCTTTTGTATTTACTAGATATTAGTAATTTGTGTCGTATTAAAAGTCTATTACCTGAGAATATTAACTACTGGCAAATCAAGATGACAATAGCATTATTATGATAACTACTGGTTTGTCCGACCTGGGAAAGAACTCTCATCTCAACTGCCTTTACCTCTCTTCCATCATCCTCATCCGCATCCCCAGTAAAGTATTTTAAATGCTAACAATGGCTGTCATACTGACATTACATCTTAATGCTACTTGTATATGCTCTAATTATGATACCCCTAATAAAAGGGATGCGGCATTTGTTTAGTTCCAACTATTTGAATAAGGGCATATAACAACTGAGGCTGATTGATGTATACCTTGTTTCTTAGCATCCTCAACTCTTACAATGAAGTTTATATATTTGATTATAGTGATGTTGGATAGTAACTCAGGTCTGTTCTAAAAAGGGCAAGCCATTTTATAACAGAGTAGAAGTTTTATAGTTGTGTTTATTCTTTCCGATTGTACTTTATATGGCATAATTCATGCACAATGCTTATGAGTCATGTATTTATTCAGACTGCTACACCACAAACTCAGAGAGGCACAAAGCGATGTCTTCTTTCATCTTCAGAGAGCAGTAAGTCATCTTACAAAAGGAAAATCAAAAATAAAAAAGTTATGGTAAAACTCAACTTTGTAACTGGACTATTCAAATTCAAATATAACTGCCAATGGTCCTCTAGAATATAATCTATTCATAGTCAATTAATGACATTCATGATCGGTAGAGCATTACCCCACAATAGCATGAAACATATTTATATATATATTTTATATATATATATATATATAAAATAGTCAATTAATGATATTCATGATCGGTAGAGCATTACCCCACAATAGCATGAAACATATATATATATATATATTTATATATATAAATATATATATAAATATATATATATATTTTAATATATATACATTAATATATATATATATATTAATATATATTAATATATATATATATATATATATATATATATATATATATATATATATATATATATATATATATATATATATATATATATATATATATTATATTGAGCTAAAATAAACATAAAGATTGTGAACTTAACTAACAAAATACTAATGCCAGCAAATAATTGAGGAAGACCCATGATATAGGGGGACAACAGACTAGAACCACATATTCTTACTAATCATGCAGATTGTTAGGAGAAATTTGTTTAATTGCTGTTTTGTAAAGTTAATGATACAACAACTGGAAACAATGGTACAAACAAACTTATAAAATATTAATAAGAAATGATTATGGTGATCTCTACTTGTCTGAAACTGAAGTAAAAAAATATAAGTATTCATTTTTTATTATTGCTTGTAATGGATATATAACATCCTTGTTTGATATATTGTCATTAACTGTATTCCATATGCCCATGGATGTCTCTGCTACAATCTACCAGTTAAGATGAATATCACATGCTATTTAGTGTTGTTAAATAACATGTCTGGCTGACATCCCAATAGTTGTCACATTATTGCTGTAGTTGTTTCTAGAAGTCAAATGTTGTTATCTCTGATAAATTTAAGATTTTTCAACAGTATATTTCATTGTAATAAATAATATGTCACTAGTGCTATACCAACAAATACAATTAGTGACAGACTAACAGATACTACATCAACATAGTAGATGAACATATAATGAT
This sequence comes from Gigantopelta aegis, assembly GCF_016097555.1. Taxonomy (NCBI): domain Eukaryota; kingdom Metazoa; phylum Mollusca; class Gastropoda; order Neomphalida; family Peltospiridae; genus Gigantopelta; species Gigantopelta aegis. The sequence goes on from NW_024534397.1 coordinate 23,262, forward strand.
AGCACACATTATAAGTATCAGATTAGATGTGTAGTTACATTCAAGTACCATTACATTATTAGTGCTTCGATTTTAATTTTTAAGATAAATGTATAACATGTGTAGTACTTAGACTTGAGTGAGTTTGACTGACTTCATTGTCCTATAGGATGGGATGTTCTTTCCAATAACACATTTTAAAAGCCAAAATATTCGTTGATTGGTATATTATGATGCATAGTACAGGAACAATAAAGAGGTAAAAAGTAAACACAATTATGACGTTGTAAACAATGAAGATATAGTTATATATGTTTATGTAAAAAGAAGTGATTCCCAGTAAAAAAATTAAATTGCTGTTTCTGTATTTTGGGATGTCTTTAGCATAACGTATCACTTTTCAGTGGAGTCATTCCACTGGTTATTTTATGACTTGTCTTTTTTTTTTTTCATTTGGATTCATTTACACAGTATGACAGTCACAAAATTTGTCAATTAGTTTCAAATTTTAGGTAACATAATTATTTATATGTAATTAAGCAATCTTGAATGGATGGACAATGTTCAATCTAATTTGATTATATATATGAAGGATAGTTGGATGACTAAGAAATATAAGATATATACAGTTAAATAGATCTAAAGAGAAAGGAAAGTGAAAGAGAAAGTGTGTGTTGTATGTGCTCTATATACGTGTATTGCTTTCCAAAAAAGAAGATTGAGTGGTACATACATTTAGACTAATCTCGAGCATGAATTTTTTCACATATGCCAGATTACACATCTCACAATACTTTTTAAACACTGTTATAGTTTTATGATATTATATATATATTAATGATATTGGTCTCAAAACAAACAGCATAGTCTTGAAAATCAAAGTAAGGTTTCAAAAGTTTTTATCATCTCCATTTCCTCTCTATGTCTGCTCTAACTTCCTTTTTGTAACTGCATTCCTCTGCAGGTTATTATAATTACAAGCCATTTTTGTCACAAATGTGTTTTTCTAAAATGTAACAACTAAAATCAATATACAGACAATGGTCTTATGCTAGGTTATTACTACAACACTAATACAGATTGATTGCATAGAAATACTCATATTGGTTGTTTATAGTTGGCTTGCATAGTATAAATCTTCATACTTCTATTTAATTTTTCAAGTGTAAAAGTACACATGGTTTCTTTACACAAGAAGTGTTTTGGACATAAATATATATACTATACTACAAATGTGAAACATGACTGAATAATAATATGAAACTATAAGCTGTGACTTCATTTCCTGTTGTCCTTATGCAATTTACCAAGAAAGAGTGAGAAGTAAATATGGTGAGTAAAATATTGAATTATATTTATTTCATGTAATAAAGCTGTTAATATGTTTTCTAAAATGTCATATATGTGTCTATTATGATTGTAATGGTCTGATATAAGTCTGTTTTATTTATAACATGTTTTATTCCTTAGCTTATATTTAAGAGCAACTAATGTTAAATGTTTGTTTTTGCTTTATTATCTTTGTTCTCTGTGTATTGTTATATGATACATGACATGGTTCTTAATGATGGAACACATGTGATAAGTGATGTATGACATGTGAGTATACTACGTAGTTCTCATCTGTATTTGTGTATGTCTTTTCCTGCATAAAAAACTTCTATGTAAGAACTTACTTATTTATTTTGCAGCACATTTTTTGGCAATTTCAATTTCAAAACATTTCAGTTATATGCTAGTAGTATGTAATTTAAAGTGTGTAATCATATATAACTACAACCTTAAAATTCTCAGTAATAGCCAACAAATTGCAAACGTTAGTACAGTAAATTCTTACACAGAAGTTATTGAGTCAATTGAGCTAAACGTTTGATACAAAAGACATATCGATACACAAAGTATAGATAAGAACTACTTGCATTAAAGAATAATAGTCATTGTGCATACAGTTTCTAAGAAAAGTGTTGCTTTTAATTATAATTAGCATTATAAAAAATATTATAAATAAAAACAGACCTGTGTAAGCTTATATATGCTATTGCAATCATAATGGATACATGTATGACATGTTAGAAGCGATATTTTAAAGCTATAATCCATGAAATGAATGTAAATCAATCTTTTACTCAACATGTATACTTTCTTGTCATAGTAAAATGTATTTATATGAAGACAAAGCATATGGTTAATACTAGCATCATGTATACTCACATCCATTTCTTATAGTAGAACTAACTGACATACAGTGTGTGTTGGTACAAAAAACTTGCACACCATAGTCCACCAATGGATATATATATAACAATCAATGGCTGAATACTACAATGTTGCTCATGGCTTCTCGAAAATTTTTGGTCTTGAATATACAGCTTAAGACTTTGAATATTCAGCTTAAATATCTCATTTTTTCTAGATCTACTACATAATGAGAAAGGGAGATAGAACATGAGCCTTGTACTCAGTTGATTATACACTGAGTCTATGTAGCCAGCAGAGATTTCATACTTTATTTTTGAAGTTAGTATTATAGCCTAGACCCTAAACCTTGGAACATAATGTATTATTTTTCATAAAAAATATAGCATTTCACTGCTGGCTACCTAAACATATCATGAATGAACAGTAACATTTTGAGATCTAGTGAGTTATATAACTACGATTACACTGAGAATTCATGAATTTTAATATCAGAATTTGACAAAGTCCACATCAGTGGATATTTTTTAATTCAATTATTATTCTCATTGCCTACTACAATAGGGGTGGTAGTCTAATATAGTAATGCAATGTCTCACAGCTGAATGTGGCTTTTTAATCAATTTTGAAAGAGTTTGCATGTAGCCAAATTATCAACATATTACTCTCAAGCATGGAGTATGTTAGCTATGAAAACAATGGATGTTTTAATACTCTAGTAGTTTTAAAGGCATTGTAAATGACCATATTAGGCAAAATCAAGAAAAATCATTTTTAAGTTGACATAATGTAAGTAAGTCAACACATATTTGCCATATCATTGTATATAAATATTTGAACAAAGTAGAAACATGATTATGTATGAGGGTAATTAATTGTAATATCATGTAAATAGAAAATCAAGATATAACTCCATAACTGATTATTAATTAATTCAATTTTTAGTGTATTCTATGCCAATCACTGTACAATTAATATTTATTTTAACATCCAATTTGTATCTTAAATATTGAAACTTTACATAATCTAAATTCTAAGAATATTTCACTCTATAATTGTTGCTTTGTTAGTTTTGCTTTGTTATCAGTGTACCATACCATGACAAACAATTATACAATGTGTAATTCAAGTGAATTCTACAATTCCATTATAATCCACTAATGTAAACTTTCAATTGGTTGTATATTTTTATGGGGCACCTGCAAGCAGCATTTATTAAGTGATAATACTTATATATAGTGTGTGTGCATATAGCCATATAAAGGTGGAGCTACTTCAATGCATACCATATACTTTAAATGGTCCTCTACCATGACTATAAATAACTAGCACTTTCCACAAATATATTACCTCTTTGTCATTATTATCTCTACACTGACACTACTGAAACATGATGTTTTGAGTGTTTCAAATTGTTAAAGTCTAGCTGCCTTGTTGACTGTTGGGTACTTCTGGCTCAGTGCCGTGGTAGTCTTACTGACTCATTATTTTTTTCTGAGTTGGAATGCTAATAATACCTATGTGAGGTTTACTATGTCTGACTCCAGGTAAAGACAATCCATATATTGCTGTTGGTATTTTAATTCACCACATGTAATATGTAAGTAGTTTATATTTTTTAGTGATATTTTATTTGTTTATTAGTATTTTTCAAGACCTAGAACTGAGGCACGATTTTATCTTGCTGCAAGACAAATGGGCAAGGGGCAAAGCTTTTGTGAAGACAGGTCTGTTAAGTTATCATAATAATTGGCTGTACTAAGTACTTTATTGCCTGTACATAGATGTTTTTGTGGAATTGGGGATCGTGTCTGTTTATGGATAACAACAAGATCTTACACGATCATCAATCTTTTTCTTTTTACCGTGAATGGAAAATTTTAACTAGATTCGTTCACTCGTCCTATTTGTTTAGCTCTGATAAAATCATGATACTGATTTTAATGTTTCGAGTTTGTTGTGTGGGTTGACACTGGAAAATGTGTGCTAATTTACATCTCCTTTAACAATTTGAGGCAAAGGGTCTAAAGGCAGGGGGGGATTGGTTCGTTTAATAATCATTATTGTTTACACCCAACTTGTCAAGGTAAGTTATAATTATGTAATGTAGCAATCTCAAAATACATACACCTGATTAATTATATGTAGTATTAATTTACCTTCCCCCCTACATAGATTCATCCATAAATGAGTGTGATTTTTTTATCCTTATGATGTACTCTGCCTCATTCTCCTCCCCTTTTCCTGTCTTTCATCCTAATTTTGTGATTGTTGTTTCTCGGACTATTACAACAATGTCCAGTTTGATTGACTACTAGTGCCATAGATCTGAAACCAAACCAGAAAGTGTATATCAATGATTGTAATATGTTTATCTTTTTGCTTTTCTGTCTCAGGGACTTATGGTCTGTGTGCATCTTAGGGACTATATTATTAAATTGTTGTTTTTTGTGTTTGCCGATTTGACTCCTCCAATTAAATTGCTTTGTTAAGTACACGAGTATTCAAAAAATTTTATTTTTTTGAAGTTAGTATAAAGTTTTAATTTTAAGTACTGTTGCACAGTTATGTAAGAGAACTTGATGCCACAGAGTATAAATATTATGTATGAGACATGGCAATAAAGATCAGCAAAATTAAGGTTTATAATTCCACATTACTCACTATATGGTAAATTTCTACCTACAATTTAATTACATATCGCATTAACAAGGGTGATCCTGGAAATAAACCATTATATCAATCAAATATGTCAAATTTTTTTAGAATGGAAATGTTCCTCAAAAATGGACAATTTTACCTATAATAAAAAGGTGAAGATGGCTAGGCACTAGAGACAAGGGTAATTAATACCGAAAAAAAAATTTTACATCCAGCAGAAGGTATAATTTTCTTTCCTTGCAACTTAAAATCAAAACTTTTGGCAAAATTCAAAGTTTGCAATTGACGGATTTCTTATTTCCTTTGCAGTCATTAGTTTCATACAATTACTATTCTATTTGGTACAATTTCATGTCAAGGGGACAGATAGATTAATATAGCAAATTACTTTTTAAGTTGGTTGATTATTTAAAAATTTATTGCCTCTATAAGTTTTTTCATTTGTTATGGCTTTGGTAAAAATTTAGAGAAAATAATAATATGCCGTTCATCTTTTTTTTTATACAATCATAGTTTCTATTATTACCCAAATACCCATATCTGCTTTTTTTTGCTAATCAATATATTAAAATTGAACAAAAAAATAAT